>NC_048299.1:47166901-47328056 GCF_013100865.1 Trachemys scripta elegans
GGTGGGGGGGGCAGCACGGGGCTCGGCGCTCGGGGGGGTTCCGGCGCACAGCGGGGGGGGCGGTGCGGGAGGGCGGTGCTCTGGGGGGGGGTTCCGGCGGCGCTCGGCGGGGGGGGCGGCGCGGCGCTCGGCGGGGGGCCTCGGGGGGCGGCGCTTTTTTTTGCTGCTTGGGGCAGCAAAAAAGCTAAAGCCGGCCCTGTAAACAACTAAATCAATTTTAGTGGTTAACCTTTAGTTATTTCAATGCAAGTCTCTGTGTAGATGCTCTTATTTCAGATTGAATTCCTATTTTGATTTAATGTAATCCTGTTAAAAATTAGTTTAAATTAAGGTAAAATAGAACACTCTTAATCTACAATAAAAATGTCCACACATAGACTTGCACTGAAATTACTAAAGATTAACCATTAAAATGTATTTAGTTAGTTTGGTTCTAGCTTGTGTGTAGACGAGCTTTCAGTATGAGAATACTTGTCAAGACAAATTCTAAAACTACAGTACAACATTACAAATTATAAAAATACATGCAAAAGAGAATAATATTGGGCACATCACAGTCCCATTCTAGACTTCCATAATATATGTTATCATAAACTTGATAGATTTTAAGGCCAGATGGAACAACTATGATCATCTAGTCCAGGGGTGGCCAACCTGTGGCTCCGGAGCCACGTGCGGCTCTTCAGAAGTTAATATGTGGCTCCTTGTATAGGCACCGACTCCGGGGCTGGCGCTACAGGTGCCAACTTTCCAACGTGCCAGGGGGTGCACACTGCTCAACCCTTGGCTCTGCCACAGGCCCTGTCCCCACTCTACCCCTTTCCACCCCCTCCCCTGAGCCTGACGTGCCCTTGCTCCTCTCCCCTTCCCCCCCCCCCCGAGCCTCCTGCATGCCACGAAACAGCTGATCAGGAGGTGGGGGGAGGGAGGAGGAGGCGCTGGTTGGCGGGGCTGCCGGTGGGTGGGAGCGCTGGGAGCTGGGTGGGGGAGCTGATGCGGGGGCTGCTGACGTATTATTGTGGCTCTTTGGCAATTTACATTGATAAATTCTAGCACCTTCTCAGGTTCAGGTTGGCCACCCCTGATCTAGTCTGACATCCTGCATAACAGAGACCAAAGAATCTTATCCAGTAATTTTTGTATTAAGATCGTAACTTCAGTTTGAGTTATAGCAGATATGGAGAGAGAGATCCAGTCTTGGCGTAGGGCTGGTCTATACTAACACTGTCAGTCGATCTAAGTTATGCTAGTTATGTAACTGAAGTTGACATAACTTAGGTCGACTTACAGCAGTGTCTACACTGTGCTAGTGTTAACGGGAGATGCTCTCCCGTCGACATAGCTTCCACCTCTTGAGGAGGTGGAGTACAGACATTGATGGGAAAGTGCTCTCCCATCGACTTAGCATGTCTTCACCAGACCCACTAAATCGACACAG
Source organism: Trachemys scripta elegans (assembly GCF_013100865.1). Classification (NCBI taxonomy): domain Eukaryota; kingdom Metazoa; phylum Chordata; order Testudines; family Emydidae; genus Trachemys; species Trachemys scripta. Next base: position 47,168,340 of record NC_048299.1, read on the forward strand.
CTGCATAGATCACAGCGGTGCCAATTTAACCAGTAGTGTAGACATAGCCTTAGTCTTCAAGTGATGGAGAATATGCCACATCCCTAAGTAGTTGTTCCTATGGTTAATTCCCTCACTATTAAAAATTTGTCCTGTATTTCTATTCTACCATCTTTTCTCCAGTTTTGACACTTGTCTTCCATAATAGTGAATTGTGTTATTCCTTCCACCACAACTTAATTTAGCTCCTCTGGAAAAACATCATAATCTTCCTATGGGTGACTTATGAATAGGTCAGTTACTGAATGGTTCCATTTTTTGATACTGTCTTTACTATTTGAAAACAGAAGGAAATATTTGCCTTTCTGAGCCTGATCCTGCTCTCTTGTATACTGAAGTAAATCAGGAGTAACTCACTTGAAGTCAATGGAGTTATATGGGTGTAAAACTAATACAAAACCAGAATTAATCTCTTTAATATCTCTAGGCTTTTCTGTGGTTTTCATCACTGTAATATATGAATGCCTCACCAATATTAATTAATTTATCCTCACACCATTCCTATGAAGTAGGAGATTATTACTCCCATTTTACTAACGGTGAAACTGAGGCACAGATGGGTTAAGTGACTTGCCAAAGGCCAAACAGGAACTCTATGGCCAAGCTGGGAACCAAACCCCAATCTCTTGACTTCTAGGCCAGTGCCTTAACCACAAGACAATCCTTCCCTCCTTTGCCTTCTTTTTCCCTTGCAACTTTGTAACAGAGTACATTTTCCAGCACTTTTATTTTTTGTGTCACTGCTGTAATTTAAGCCCCATTAACTCTTGTTCTGTCCTTGTAAATTAATGAAAATAATTGGTCCCTCTCTTCCTTTTGTATCTATAGAGAATTATCATGCCTTCCCTCAAATCTTTTTCTCTAGACTGAACATACCAATTCCTTTAAGGTTTTCTCATGTCAATTTATGCAAACTTCTTATTTTTACTGCTCTCCTGAAGTCTCTTTCAGACAGTTTAGTGACCATCTCACTATGTCTCCAAGGGAATGAAAACAGTTTGGAAAGAGCTCTATATAAAGACCTGACCCCAGAAGTCAACCCCAGTCTTGGGGATATCTAAATTACAAACCTGATCCTGGTGCTTGCAGATGCTCCTATCTTTATAATGTGCCTAACCAAACCCTGGCTTTGAATACCCCTGAACTTTAGGTATTTGAAGTTGATCTGTTTTGCAGCTCACGTCTCTCTCTAGTTACTTACAACTACTTATTTGTATACTCCATCAGTCCTATGGTGTTAGGTAACTGTTGTAAAATCTGTTTTAGAAGATTATTTCAGTTAATGTACTTTTATCAGCAGTATAGTCAGAGCATAAGTTTATTAAAAAGTGTTTTTTTTAATCGTGATTGTATGCAGCTATGTAAATATACCTGTAAACCAGAGTCTCTAACTTGCTGAGTGACTTCAAGATGACTGCTGTTTAAAACGAGTCATATATGCTATGTGGTATGTGCTTTGCTTCCTTTTGTCTAAAATGAGTGTAATGCCGTGGATAAAACAATGTTAGCAGAATGGTTTCCTAATAACTATCTGGATACTTACGTAGGTACCAATATGGCCCCTGTCATGGTAGTACCTGGGCATTTCCTAGGTATTTCAAAGAGAATTAACAGTAATAATCTCTTTTTTTTTTCTCCCAGCATGTAGATGAATTTGGTTGATTCATTTATAGAGCTTTATTTTTATTCTATTTTGGCTGTGTGTGTGTGTGTGTGTGTGTGTGTATGTGAATGTTGGGGAGGAGTACTCTGTATGCATGCAAAGAACTTACTGAGGGAAAGCTCCATTGAACAAATGACTTTTGCGTTTCATTCTGAAAGTGGCTAGCTCCATTAGCATTCTTCTTTCTGTAGACTAGGTTCAGTCCCTGTGGAAGTCTCTTACACTCACAAATCTCCTTCTATTGATCAACACTTTCATTGTTGCAGTGGAACGCCGTTGTCATGGAGTTTGGGGTTACGGAAGAACAGGTGATCTCTCAGGTAGCTAGGACCAGTCTCCTGGAGGATTTTGATTATCAAGACAGAAATCTTAAATTGGATTATATTCACTGTTTTCAGAGAGAGGCACATCCATAAGATGTATTCACAGTGACCTGTGGTGTTAAAGAGAAGGGCTACTCTATTTCATACCAGTTGGACCATTTGCAGCATTTGTAGTTTCATTCCTAGATATGACAAATTGCAATAATCAAGGCTGGTGGTCATGAATGCCAGGTATGGCTGGATCTGAGTCTAATAGGAAGGAGACAATCTTTTGATCAGTCACAGATGGAAGAAGGTGTTATTGACTGCCATGGTCATTTGGGCACCCAATAACACTGAAGAGAAAAGGTAGAGAGGGCGATTGTTCCATAAGTAAGTGATATAATGAAATACAGTATAGAGAGCTAGATTTTCAGGTGGTGTAAATTGCCATAGGTCTGTTGATTTCAATAGATCTACTCTGACTTATACTACCTGAATGTCTGCCCCAAAGGATAGAATGACAGAAGAAAGACAAGGGAACAAATACATATTGTTATTACATTATAGTATATTGTTGTTATATAAAATTGATAATAAATAATATTATTATCATTACTATTGTAATTTGATAGGTTAGTTGGAATCTCATTGTCTACCCCAAGTGTCACCGCAGTGCCATGAAGTTGAAATCACCATGCCTTACTTTGATTTCACAATTGACTTGAGGTTCATCAGAGTCTGTGATGAAATCATGTACCCAAAGCAGACCATCTCTTAAGCATTCCTCATCCCTACTTTGAAGATATTACGGGTGGGTTTTTCACTCTGGATACTGCACTCACACAGCAAGGCTGAATGTTCCCAGATTTCCTGCAACCAATGATCCCTATAAATGTGTAGCAATTCACTTTCTTGGCTGAAAATTTGTTAATCGATGTTTTCAAAGTAGCAAATGTGTTAATTCTTATAAAGGCCTGTAAAACTTCAAGTTACTTGAGAGGTCTGTGAGATATATATATTTTTTCAATCAGACCTATTTTTTCTCCTCCTGTAACTGAAAAAAATGATCTTTTATGTCAAGTTTCAGCCTGGAGCAATTTTTTTTGGCCAAGTTATAAAACAGTCAAAATGTGGGTTTATGCTGGAAATGCTGACACAGACTTAACTTCTGGAGAGTGATTCAAGCGGCACCACTGTATTTTTAAGAATAAAAGAATATAAAAGTTCTGTGGATGTGAATTTGTGTGTGTATTGCAGCATTCATTTGATGGCCAAATCTATAGTTAAATTGTTTGCTGAAAGCAAATTTCTGGCCTATAGCCAGAGTCATTTAGTTGTATTACAAAATTCATTTTGCAAGGTATAATCTGCTCTGGAGTGGAATCCATCTACAAGATGGCACAGATATGAGCACCTTAAAATAGATACAAACTAAGCCTGACTTAACCCTCTAGGATCCATTGTCTTCAATGAATAAGATTTGTGTCAAATGTGGAAATAATACGTCTGTGCAAAATATTCATCATGAAATTAAAGATGCTCAAATGTTACCCCTTCCAAGTTTGTGTAGACTCCAAAAAGTGCTATATTTTCTGCAGAAATGTTTGAATCAGAAGTTGGGCACAAAGAGTTTTTTCCACTAACTCAGTATAAACAAAATGTTCAGTGCAGCTTTGTATGGTTTTGTGTTTCCAGATGAGTTGGTTGAATTTCATCACATGACTGAAGTTACATAATATTTCTTGAGGGTCCCTGAGTGGCTGAGCCTGCTCATTGTCATGCACTGGCAGCTCTCTTCTCTTGGTGCAGGATGTGATTGGACACTGAAATGTGGGGCCAATGGGAACCTTTGTGGGTGATCTTAAGATGGTCCATTATTCCAAGTCAGGAGTAACTCCACTGAAGTCAGTAGGATTACTCCAGATTTACATACATGTAACTCCAATCTGGCCCCCTCACCTCTCAACAATAGAATTTTTTCCAAATTTTCTTCAACTCGCACATCTTCTGTTTGAAATTTTGGAAGTGTTAAATTTCACACAAAAGTGTCTTTACTCCCTTTTGAAAAATTTGATCCAAAACATATTTGGCAGGGAAAATAACATTTCAAATCCATGAAATGACTTAAAATGGACTTGGGATTTTTTTTGTCATGCTTCATTTTGCCAAAAAAAATGTGCTTACTCTCACACAGCTCTAGAAAATAATTTGGTTAAGAAATAAAGACACTAGAAGTGCCTGGAAAAGTTGTACTGAGTAGTGCTTTTTTCCCCCTAGCAAAATACGTATGGAAAGTGTAAGTATACACAGCTGTGTTTATGTCAGTGATTAGACATTCTAGTCCTATATGACCCCAAAGTGCTGAGACCACGAGACACCTGGGTATGCTTATGAGTGTCTCGATCAGACATTTACATTTGCATTTATTCAACTAGGACCTTTCTTTCCTTTTTCTTCTCTAAAAAAACACAGAAAATCCAGTGCAATCCTCTCTCTCTCTTTCCTGCATTAACAAATTATCACAGTTAAGAATATAAACACACAAATTTAGAAATTTAAAAATTAAGGCACTTGCACCCATGTTAACTTGCTCAAATTTGTCATATACTAGGCACATATTTAACATTCCATTTAGCCATACAAAATCTGTATTATTAATAATTTTGTATTACACTGGTTCCTGTTGAGATCTGGGACCCATGGTACTAAGAACTACCCATCAAAATAGTAAGAAAATGTCCTGGCAGAAAGATCTTATAGTCTAGACAGTCAAAGATGTACTAATATCTCCAGTTTACTTATGGAGAACAGAGGCATAGAGAGATTAAGTGACTTGCTCAATATGACTGGAACTGACCTTCAGAGTCTAATCCAATGACTTAACCATCCTTCCTTTAAAAATACAGAAGGGAATTTACTGGAAACCTAACGTTTTGAATTTCCTGAGTTGTAGCATTAAATACTTCAACTTTATTATAGTCTTAGTCCTCCTCCCATTGCAGTCAATGGCAAAACTCTCATTAATTGGGAGTTGAAGGATTGATGGTTCAGAATTGGTCCCTGTAGGATTAATATGGTTTTTTAACCCCCACTGAATAACTAGATAATTCTAGTGAAATGTTTTATTGGAACTGAATTTATTGTGGATCAAATTCTGCTTACAGTAACTCCAGTGTAAATCCTGAATTATTTTAACTGGTTTCCTTGGAGTTACTCCAAATTTACACTGGTGTAACAGAGAAGAGTTTTTGACCCTGTATATAGAGTAAGTTGCATGGAGATCTGAAGTATCCATACATATGGCACTCATTTTCATTTCCTTCATGCTATCTCAAGATGTTGTGGCTAAACTTTATATCATTTAATGCATCCAATAAAACGTCCCATATCGCCTCTGCTTGGTGAAATCACCTTTCTTTTTTCTGATACGATTTTCATGCTTCAAAACCGCACAAGTCATATTCTACCAGGCTGTAACTGAAACTCGATTAAGGGTCTTTCTGGTTGTTAACGTTAGATCATCCACAAGGTTTTTATTTGGTTTATTTGATGTTGGGTTTTTGTTTTTGTTTTTTCGATGAGGAACCTTTTTCTAAGAATTATTTGGTAAAGAAAGATGAGGGAGATTCTCTTGAATGATGATTCCTAATTTGCTTGTGACCAGAATTTGTTCGCCATCGCCACAAAGCTATCCTTCTTTTCTATGGGCTCAGTCCTGCAAGGTGCTGAGCGCTCACAAGCGCCACTGAAGTCAGTAGCAGTTGTCCACCGTCAGCACCTAACAGGAGTGCACAGCACCTTGTAGGATCAAGCCCTACGTGCATAGCAAATACATTTAAATAAAACAAAAGAACGTTGCTGAAGAGAAAGAGGAAAGAGACTTACTGCATTGCCACAGCACACAAAGTCAGCAGTGTTAGCTACGCATCCTAGAACTTGGCCACAACAAAAGCAAGAAGGTAACCGATTGTCTTAAAATGCCCCGGAGAAACGTCCCTGGATATTGGAAAGACAGGCAAATTGAAAGGAGATCAGAGAACAGCAACAAAAATATGAAAACAGCTAACTGTGAGACTGAGGTTATGTCTACACTAACAGCCTTTTACCTGTATAGGAATACTGATATAGTCTACTGGCAAAGTGGTTCTCGTGTGAGCATAGCTATACCAGCAAAGCTGCACTTCGTACCGATACGGTAAAGCCACCTCACTCCTGAGTGAAACAAGCTATACCGGGAAAAGGGCAGTGTAACTGAGTCTGCATAGCTCCGTCGGGAGAGGATCACCCTCTTCATACCCCTGACCAACACTGCTAAACTAGCAGAAGTCTGTTGTGTAGACCTGGCCGAATGATCTAGAGCATAATTGGTTATACAGTACTGGTTTGCCCCATGTTAATCTATGGAAAAGTGTAAGCATCGACAATAAAGGAACTTAAAAAACAAGAGCTAAATATGTGTAGCTTGGCTAAACCAGGCAAGATAATTAACAACAACCTGAACCATGCAGAGGCCAAGGCTGGAAGAGAATTATTTAGGAGGGTTAAAGTGGGGTTAGTTGAGTGAAGGAAAATAAAAGAAAAATTAGGCTGAATAGTATGAAAAATATTCTGAGAGTAAAATAGGTGTCTGTGGGATTTTCTTTCAAGAGATGGGTAGGGAGCCTCTTTACTTGGGATATTTAAAACTAGACTAGACAAAGCACTAGCAAATAAACTGGAGGGAATAATGTTGCACTGGTAGGGATAGATTAAATGGCTCTGTGGGTGTTTTTGTTTTGTTTTGTTTGTTTTTCATCTCTAGGGTCTACTGCCTCGTGCAGGTGGGATTTTTCAAATGTGGCGAAGGGAGTTAAACACCCAACTCCTATTGACAGTCAATGGGACTTTCAGCAATGTTCTTTATTTTATATTCTGTTTCAAAGTATTTGGTGGGCATGTAAGAATGAGGTGCCCATGGTCCCTTAAGCACTTTGGAAAATCCCCTTTGAGTGTATGGTGGAGATTTTCAAAGGGACAAAGGCAAACAGGCACTTAACTCCCCTTGAAAATTAACTGTGTTCCTAGCTGCCCTTTGTGGCCAATATTCCTATGTGCGTGCATTATTTGGGATATATGCGCGAAGCTGTCTGTATAAAGATAAATTGTTGTTTTCATGCTTATAAGAAGAGTTATAATGAAATTCACCCCGGTGTGGACAGCTAGCTCAAGGCATTCTGCACCATATATACCCTCTATTGGAGCTGCAGACAGCTGGGAAGCCATGAACAGGGGGACTACGAGGGGTGGTGCCATGAGCCATGAAATCCAGCAATAAGAGCATCAAGGGAGAGCCTGCAGCAACTGTGTTTATGCAAAGCTCTTGGGCTTAACTCAATGTGCAAGGGGCATGCAGGGGTCGAGGTGGGGGTGTGCAGTCACTTTTCCAGCCCATAGTCTACAGTAGCAGGAATGGAGGGAAGGGGGTGGAAACAGCACTGCAATCCTATGCCCAGGCCCCAGGCAGAAGGGTGGTGGATTTTACCTATTCACTCCTCCCACATTTCATTCACATAAAACCTGATTACTCGCGCTTTATGCAGGTGAAGTGGATTTCATGCTCTATATGGCTCATGGATTTGTTACCCCAGGGGCCAGACTGTGCCCGACCTGCACTGGCCCATAATGGCGGAGGCAGGCTCGGTGCTACAGGTGGGGCAAAAGGGACCTTTTCCCCCCTCAAACAATCTGCCGTGGGTCCCATATTATTGTCAGAAAGCCAAAATCTGTTCAGCATTCTCCCCCGTGAAGCAATTGAGCAGCAGGAGACTGGAGGGGCTTCATCCCCTACAGGGCCGGCTTTAGGCCAATTCCACCAATTCCCCCGAATCGGGCCCCGCGCCCAGTGGCAGGGCCGCCGGGGTGGGGGCAAGTGGCCGAGAATCCCTTCCCTGGCTAGAGGCTCCTTTTTAATTTTTACTCATCCGGCAGCGCTCCGGGTCTTCGGCGGCACTTCAGTGGCGGGTCCTTCACTCGCTCTGGGTCTTTAGCAGCACTTCGGCAGCAGGTCCTTCAGTGCCACCGAAGACCCGGAGCGAGTGAAGGACCCACCGCCGAAGACTAGGAGTGCCGCCCAGTGAGTACAAGCCCCACGTGTTTTTTACGTGGGGTTTTTTTTTCAGTCATCCCTGCTGGGGCCCCGTCAAAACTGTTCGAATCGGGCCCCGCACTTCCTAAAGACGGCCCTGATCCCCTATATAGATTAGAAGTCACGGCAAAATACTGTTACGCAATTGCCAAATTTTACTTTTGTAAATGCTTAAAAATCAAAGATTTTCCAGAGGTCTTGCCTTGGGACTCCTGGAAAATTGTTTGTTTTTTAAATAGCGACATGCCAGGGCCCCAAAATGCCCACTTCCCCCCCCCCCCCCCCCACACTAGTGGGACCCTCGAATCAGCTCTGGAGGGAGGTGTTTAGCATCCCATTCCAAGGGAGGACTCCAGCCGGGATTATACCTCAGAGCACTCCCCTAGCATAACATGCATCCCCATGCATAACTGGCCAGCTGTGCTGACTTGCTGACTGGTGCACAGAAGACAGCCCTGGCTCTTTGCTGTTACCCCTGGGCTGGCTTGTGTCTATAAAGTACTAGGAGGGGGTAATACCATTGCTCAAGAGGGACTGCAATGACACCTTGCACAAGCATCAGGAATAAACTGTGCGAAGGTGCTAAGTGATTTCTCCCCATCCACCGTTAATTTGTTGCACTCTTTTACTAGGGGCAGAAGTTAGACTTATGCTAGGGTCGGCCAACTCATGATTTCATCATGCATCATCTCAATATTTGGTGTCTTAAAGCTTGTAGCAGGGGATTGTATGAGAAACTCAGCTTTCATTTAAAAAAAAAATCTATCCCTCTCATGCTTGCAGAGAAAAACTTCAGTCATGAAATGATTGCACACATATAGCTCAGAAACCAGAAAGCAAAGCAAAAGAATCCAAAATATAATATTATTTTTTTTTAAATCTCATGATTTTTAAACCAATCTCATGATTTTGGGGGCCTGATTCATAATTTTTGAATACTTGGAGTTGGTAATACTTAATTGTATCCAGCGGGAGTTTAGTTTGAATAAGGATTTCAGGACTGAGTCTCAATACTTACAAACATTTGGGGTTTTCTTTATTTGGACAGTAGAGACACTTATTTCAACAACAGAAAAATAGAACGATTTATGTGCAAGTAAAGGAGTTCCATGGTACTATAACTACGTACAGCAGGAGAGCTCATACTTGCTCCAATAAATATAGTATCTGCATAGTTGGATTATATTAATTAAACCCTAAGAGACATACATGGGACCTTTTGCAGGGGGTAGCAAAGAATTCTGGGGTGAAGAGTTAAAACAAATGGCTTATGATGTAAATATTTTGCTGGCCCTAAATATTAACTGCTTGTTTTGTCCAAATGGCAAAGCCTGCCTTCGACTGGCTTAGGAGAGAAATGGGAAACACAGAGAAGATGGGTGACAAATTTACCGTAGGAAGAAATCAAAAAAGAAACGATGGAGAAAATCCATTCGGCCCACCCTGCCTGAAACTGCTTCTCTTGTTTGTCATACAGCCTGCACTGCTTCAAGCAGAACGAGTTCTGGCATTGGGAAGTGCAGAATAAAAGGAGAAAGAATTAGCTGATTTAGGTTAGGAAAATTAGAGACAAACTAAAAATCTGACGGGAATGCGGGGTGGGGTCATATTTATTTTCCCTATTCAAATGCTTGTAGATTGTATCAGGTTTTTCAGCTGCAGGGCTAGTGCCTCTCTATAGTTCCCATCCAAAGCTCTGTTGCTGGACCCCCACTGGGATCTCGGCAGTTCCAGCCAACCCCTCTCTCTGCCTTGCCAGGGGATATTTCAATAGGGGTCCTGAGAGCAAAACATTGCACTGACTGCACTGGAGATTGCATTTGGACACCGCTTTTATGCAACTGTAAGTCAGATTTTATTACCATAATGTACTCGCAAAATATGCAAAAACCTGCTTTTGTGCACACAAGTGCGTAGTCTGCACAATTATCCAATTTGTGGATGAATATCTTTGTGCAACCATGACCGTTTTTGTGGGTGCAGCAAGTTCACTCACCTCTGAAAATTTGGCCATGCTATACAAGAGAATGGCTACAGGGGTGAGGGTAGATCATATTCCAGTATGGGTGTAATCAGAAGGGAAATGTGAGCTAATGAGGCTTGCACTGCAAATGTGAGACACACAGGACAGCCATAGGATGTGAAATCACAGGGAGTAATTCATTAGCTAAATCTCTTTACAGGTGCATTCCAATCAGTTTTTCCCCCAACCTCAAATGAGACCTAAATTAGCTCTGGCAACACCTCTACTAACAGAACAACATGTGTGATGGGAGGGAGGAGAAAGAGTGGGAGGGAACCGAACTTAAAATGGCAGTTCAGTAGTTTACAAATATTAAAATATGGAGAACAGGGTTTCAAGTGCAGGCAGATGTTCTTAAGGTTATTTTGGCCTGATTTTTCTTTTTTCTTTTCCACTGGAGACTTACCATATTTATTCATTATTAATGGGAATGCTCATTGTTTTCCCATCTGATATTTCTTTCATTACTTAAAAAGAAATCCCAGGGGCTTGCTTTCACAAAATAGTGATTGCATAATTGATGTGATTATGATGTGTTTCACTATAACACTGCAGTTCAACTGATTATTTTGAGAAGCTCTGTATACTGTTAATATGTTCCTTTTGTGCTTGTTATTCCATGGCCCTAATTCCCACAATCTTACACCTCACTCAGCAAGTAGTCCAGTTGGGACTACACCTGGAGTAACACTACTCAATGTGAGCAAAGGTGTCCGTAACTGGCAATGTATAACTAGTGCCAGTTAAATGAATGATGTCAAGGGCTAGAGCATATGCTTACAATAGTGAACACTTACTCATGTGAGTAGCCCAACTCAAATCAATGGATTACCTGCATGGGTGAACACATGAGTAAGGAGTCTGCAATCTGGGTCAGAGTATTTTCATATAATATGGATAAAACTAACAAATATGTGAGCATCGGCCAGGGATGGGTCTGAGAAGAGGGGTTTGAGAACGGGGGTATAAGAGAAATAAAGTAAAGCAAATAATTAATTGTAACCTGGGGGAGAACATGAGCAGTTGAAGAATTCACCAAGGCAAGTTTTCAGTAAGAGCAACTCTTTCCTTTTTTCATTTGAACTTGTTAATTATTATTGCCCTGAGGGCTAGAGAACATAATAATCATTTTCTTCCTCCTGATGACATCTTTTTTTATTCCTTCATCCACTGTATTCTCCTTTCCTTGACTTCTAATGCAGAGATGAAACATTAACCTTGTTAAGTCTTCTAAGCCTGATTGCCAGACCTCCAAGCCTTTGCTTTTTCTCAACATGTGTGCAATTTTCACTATTTTTGTCCAGCAGTGACCTTTGGAATTCCAGAATAATTTTCCCTCCCCTTCCTGGTGCCCTCACATGACCCAGGAACACAAACATCTGAGAGACCTCTGGGCATCTTCACATCTGTTGCCATCTAAGATGAAGGCCATTGTGTGATGTATTTTTAACAGCAGGTGTTGGGCTTGGAGAAGGGTGTGTTGGTTTTTGAGGGGATGGGCAGAATCTGCACTTAATTCTTAGTTCCCAGGCTATTTAGGAACAGCTTAAAAACATGCTTAATCTGTTTGTACAAATTTAACATTGTAAAACCACACTAAGGAATTGCTAATCAAGCGCTAGCCTGGATTTAGTTTCAAGCTGCTAAATTTGCGTCGGTTCACCGTCTAAAAATAAATACTTTAAATCTGGATCCAGGATTCCAGCTTATAAACTTATTCCCGTGAAATACTGTTCACTGATTAGTTGAAGCCTATTAATTATTATTTAGTCACAGTTTTCAACAGCAGCAAAACAAACAGTGTGGATGTTTTATCTTTTGCCAATCAACACAGTCATGATCCTGACTTAAAAATAGGTTGTTAGCTAAGGGTGTGATTCACCACTGTGTCCAGTTCTGAGCCGCTGGAACTCCATTGATTTCAATGGCATTCCCGGTACCTAGGTGTAAAATAGGAGTAACATGCCAGGTGAACTGAGCCCTCTATGTAAAAGAGTGTGTGGTTTAGAAAGACACATGGTTCTTTTACTTCCTGCTAGTAGTAAAGAGACCAACTTAAAGAAACAGTATGAGCGCAATGTTTTACCACAAATATCATTGAAATGCCATTTTAACAGAATCTTTCTATTTCTTTCACATTTTGTCAGAACAAGTACGAAATACTGCTTGGTGTTCAGTTATCTGCCAGGTATAAATGGTATAAATGGATGATTACTTTAAATACATCTTCTTTGAGAAGGGAGTTATGGAACTTCACAAAAGCATCAAGCTGTGCCTACTTGCAGTGAACTACCTAGAAATAAATAAACTGATGTAAAGTTGTTAGCAAAGCCTTAGATTCTTGTTACCTTTTTAGTCAGATAATTGACAGTGACTCTAATGTGAGGTGTAATTGCTTTCTAGTATAGCTAAATGAAAGGATTATTTATTATTTGGGGGAATAGACCAAATGGCCTAATGGTGCTGTTCAGCCACCGAATCTATGATGATCATTTTTATACCACCCAGTATGTTGACGTATCTTTAATAAAACAAAAGGGGTGAAATCCTGGCCCCACTGATATCAATGAGTTTTGCCACTGGCTTCATTGTGGCCAGGATTTCAACCAATGTGTTCCTATTGGGAAGCAGGAAGTGAGTGGGCAGAGCCCGCCCACTGCTAAAGGACCCTCCCCCCAGCCTAAGGGGAGGATCCACAGGGCCTGGATTGTGTTTTTAGGGATAGTTTTGAGTTTTACAGTCTGCCCCCAGTACAGGGCTGTGTGTAGCTGCTGCTCCAGTAGGCCCTAGGGAAGGAATCATGTCTGGTCTCTACTGTCTCCTAGAGCAAGGGGATCTATTACTGGCTCAGGTCCTTGCCGGTATTCCTTACTAAATCTCTATACCAGCTCAGCTGTACCAGCTGGTACATTGGGAGAACAGAGCCAGAATACCACTCACTCTTCACCCTGTCTCCCCATACCCTACCCATCTGCTGAGAATGGAGAGTAAGAAGCATCTGCTTGCCCCTATGTACCTGGCCCCAGTGTCTAGAGAGCCCAAGCAGGTGGTTCTTACTACCACTGACATCTCTGCACAGTCATAAGGCCTGGGCCACAATATTTAATATTGCACTGGGCAAAAATTCACTATTCCCATAGTCAACCCAGACACACATTTTATTTTACTTTCTTAACCACTAATGGCTTAAATCAGACACCTTATTTCCTGTTTTCAGTTTTAAACATTTTTGTCTCAAATTCTAACTGACAAATATCTTGCTTAAACAATGGAAGTGTTTCCATGTCCTTGTTATTTTAAACTGTTTTCTAATTGTTTTCTTGTTGGGTTATGAAGCTGCTTTTCAAACCTTCCTTTTAAGTCTTCTCCTTTTAAAAATTATCACATGGGGAAACTGAGGCAAACTGACTCTTAACTGTATGCCAGTGTTTTCCCCTAGGAACTGAGGGCCTGATCCTGTATTATTATAGTCAATGGGAATTTTGCCACTGATTTCAATGTAAGCAGGGCTGGGGCCAAATTAATAAAGGGCCAGATTGTGAAAGCTCCTTATTAAGGTGCCCAGGCTGGAGCATTGCCAGAATTGTAGTCCCTGCAGTCCAGGGAGCCAGGGCCTTTTTCCTACTGCCTGGCACCTGACTACAGAGTGGGACTTGCCCACAGTGGATAGTATTCTGCATCCCATAAGGAAGTGCAGAAGTGAGTGTGCACCTCATATTTACTCCAGGTCCCACCCACAGCTTAGCATGGGATGGAACGAGTCTCCAAAGCATCTCTGTGCCTATTAGGCATGATGGAGCCCATTCTTACTGACCACATTCATTGCATAGTAAAATTTGCACCATAATTGAGCTGAACTGACTTGAAGTGGCGATTAAAAATCATTAGACTAATACTGCCTGTCTGACTTACCCAAGTAACCCCGCTGATTTCAGTGGAACTACATGTGTAAGGTGAACGGGATTGACCTAAGCATATGTTAATACACAAAGAATAAACATTATAACTCTCCCACTGACATTAGACCAAGTTATTCTGACCTAATAAAATACCAAAGGTTTCATGACAACATGCGGTTCCACCTTTGAATATTATAAAGCTGGCCCTGTTCTAACTAAAGTCGGTGGGAACTTTACCATTGATTTCAAAGGCAGAAGGCTCAAACCCTCCATATGTTAATGAGGATAGTGTGTGAAATTCCATTGATTTCTACTGGGAAAAGAAAAAAATAGATATCACATTCTCAAATGAATGAAGCCTCCATTCTCAGAGTCTAATGGAACTAGAAGGGCTCTAATGGACCATTCCAAGGATTTTGCAGGACTATATAACAGAATTGTTATCATTAAGGTGGCCCCTAGCTATCTTCTTCCAGGTCTTTGTCCTTATAGGTTACCTTGGACCATGAGGGAAAATGATTAAAGCACTGGTGGAAGAATCAATTACACCTTTAACACTGGTTGAAATCTTACTGGTTATATAGGAAGCAAAGAAGTGGTTCGTTGCCTCCATTTTAGCACCTGGAGATCAAGATTTTGGGGATTTGTTCTGGGTTGTGGGCAGCCAGATTAATCTATGTCTGCTATAGTGTGGAAATTCTAGGCATTTTGCAGAGAACATGGTTCATATTTGGCCCAAACTACCTGTATAAGGGTGGGATTTTCATGGCTGTCCAACAGAATTTGGAATAGGAACTGGGAATCCAGCTCCCCTAGGCAGCTTTGAAAAAAAAATAGCCTAAAACTATTCAGAAACTGAAACTAGTCCACCATGCACTGATTCAATGAGTGGAGTACCTTGTCAGGAATATATAACTCTTGTTCTTCATAAGCTACTCTGGTTGCTGAGTGGCTTTTGTATAGAATTTAAGGTGTTTGTTTTGACATATAGCACTAAATGGCCTGGAACCTGCCTACTTAATAAACCACTTTTCTGATTGCTAAAGATGCTGTCAGCAGAGGCCCTTGAGCTGCAGCTCTCTTGACATATATGAGAGTGATCTGCCAGCAGGACATTCTCCTTGAAGGTCCCTCAGCTTTGGAATGTATTCCTTGCTTGGTCCAAAAAAACCACAATCTGTTATAGGTCCTGTATGAGTAAAGTTAGACTCATGCTTAAGTATTTGCACATTCAGGGCCAAGGTTTGATAACTTATCTTTGTTCACCGATAAATGCTGAACACAGTTGTGTTGTGCCTGATGTGCTTTGCAAAACATGGTTTTCTTCTTGGCCTTGTCTTATTTGTTGTGTGATGTATCAATACCTGAGCTAAACAAAATCTATTGATATATGTATTCCATTTCTTTAGAAAGGGTTTCTGCTTGACAGTTTGTTTTCACAGAGCCCAAGTGGTGTGCTGGAACAAAACAGTTTCTTTTTACCAGGCACAGATCACTACGTCTTCCAACTCTGGCAAAATGGGTGCTATTGTTGTTGCTTCTCCCTCAGCACACAGTGTAGAAGACATGCTGCAGAAGAGAAGACATAAAATAGATTTTTCAAACAAATTCCAAACAGAACAAAAGAAGGAGAGAGACTCTTAAAAGGTTCTGTGTTACTGAATATTACTGTTGGCTCTTTGAATGTGATAATAGTAGCTACACTAATTAGGGTTGCATGATGCCACAAACAGGTATTCTGAAAAGACTGTATGTCTAGTAGGCACTAATAATCATATTCAATAGCTGTATTTTTGACATTCTTTATTAGTATAATGAGAGTTCTGTTCTGCACACTAACAATCATGTATGTCCTTAATAAAGAATGAAGGAGTGTGAATGTTATCTTCTTGAGTATCATATTCATTTAAAATCAAGTAGGCAACTCAAAGGTTAAGAGGTTTAATGCTCCTGAACTGTACAATTGAAGCACTATATAGTCCACTTTATTGATAGCAATTATTCAGAAAGCTTGGGGGGGCGGGTATTAGAAACTTCATTTTATAGACGAAAGCCCCCCACACCTTTAGCCTGCTTTGCAATGTCACCGGTTAACATCCAGATACTTTTGCACGCAGCACATCATGTGCTGTTTTCAGGGCATAACTTACTTCCAGCTATTTAAAAATTATTAAATAACCGCCCTAAACAACATTCAGTCTTCTCTTAAGTTTGCAGCCTTCAAATATTTCCTGTGGGATTTAAAAAGCTCAAGAACCTACATATTTACAATTTAATGTAATATATCTAATGTGTGTTGCAGTTTATTTCCTCTTTAAAACCATGGTTGTTAAAACATACAATATTTACTTGCTTACAATTCTACAAACTCAGTAAGAAATGTTGTAATGCCCAGATACTTTAATAGCTTCAGGCTGTAGCAAATCTCATGTAGCTGAGTTTCTTTCTAAGCTGTAATGTAAGCCAAACAAAGGGCCATATCATTCTTACTTAGTCCATTACCACATAAAACAGTGTGGAGGGGAATGAAACTCACAAACAGTAGCAAACTCGGGGTGGTGAGCATAGAAAGAGCGGTGAGCAAAGCTGACCAGGCATAGTTTCCTTTCCCTCAGTTCTGTGCATGTATTTTATTAATTTATTTAGATTTTTAAGTGTATTTATCCTGTGTCCATGAGCACACACATATTTTATATTAAAATGACCCCAATTTAATACTAATGGCCAACAGACTGAGCCCTCTCAGATCCTTTCAACTCCCTCCAAAACAAACTGTCCCACCACCAATACCCCACCTGCATGTTCTGCTGCTTAGGAAAAGCCTGGGAGAACAAATGGGCTTTGTGGCAGAACCGGAAAGTCAACGAACCCAGACGTTGGTGAACTGAAGCAGAAAGGTCATTCCGCATCCGCAGTACAGGTTCCTCACCGAGACCATTCTCCCACTAACCCCCTCATGGGGCCTGTTAGTTCAAGCATGTCACCTGACTGAAGTGCTGTGGTGTTACGCCAGGAGAGAGGTAACTTAGACTCACCCATTAAGGATGAATAGGAGAGAGTATAAACAGAGTATTGCCCCCATAGCCCAGAGGTTGATGGATTGAAATCATCCCCTGCCAGGTGACGGCTCCTTTCAAGGCACTCAGCTACTCCAATGACGGTGCCTGCTATATGAGAACCTAGAGACAATTCAGAATCACCACCACCATCTTAAATTGCACCCAGAAACAAACAGGATGCTAGGGTAACTCCTGGAGCACAGATAGGTAATATGCTTCCTGCGAGAACTACTCCTGCACAAAGAGTTTGCCATACAGTGCAGCAGCTGAAGTTTGAGGTGTTTTAAGGTGCATAGCCCCAACTACACCAAAATGCAGTAATCCAGTCTCCAGGTGACAACAGTCTGGATGACTGTGACGAGGTCTTCATCCCACAGAAAGTGTCTCAACCTTTTAGATAAGTATAAGTGGCAAAAAGCCCTCTCTCGCCACAGTTACGTGATCATCCAGAAATGGCAAAGGAGCCAACAGGACTTTCTCAGGACTTAGGGCGACCAGGTGTCTGATTTTTGACCGGAACACCTGGTCAAAAAGGGACCCTGGTGGCTCCGGTCAGCACCGTCGACCGGACTGTTAAAAGTCCGGTCAGTGGTGCTGCAGAGCTCAGGTAGGCTAGTCCCTACCTGTCCTGGCTCCGCGCTGTGCCCCGGAAGTGGCCATCAGGATCAGCTCCTAGGTGGGGAGGCCACGGGGCTCCTCAGGCTGCCCCCGCCCTGAGCACCAGCTCCGCATGCCATTGGCCAGGAACTGCGGCCAATGGGAGCTGTGGGAGCGGTGCTTGCGGATGAGAGCAGCTTGCGCAGAGCTGCCTGCCGCGCCTCTGCCTAGGAGCCGGACCTGATGGCTGCCTTAGCCCCCCCACTGACCGCACCCCAACCTCCTGCCCAGCCCTGAGCTGCCTCCCAAACCCAGAGCCCACTCCTGCACCCCAACCTCGGCCCCACCCCAGAGCCCACACCCCCAGCCTAGACCCTGACCCCCCCCCCCCCCAAACCAGAGCCCCCTCCTTCACCCAAACCCCTCATCCCTGCTGGCCCCATCCCAGAGCCTGCACCCCCAGATGGAGCCCTCACCCCCCTCCTGCATCCCTGCCCCAGCTCAGAGCCTGCTCCCACATCCTGAATCCCTTGGCCCTACCCCCCAGTCTGGAGTCCCCTCTTGCACCCCAAACCCCTCATCCCTGGCCCCACCTAAGAGCCTGCACCCCCAGTTAGAGCCCTCACCCCTCCCGCACTCCAACCCCCTTCCCCAGCCCAGTGAAAGTGAGTGAGAGTGGGGGAGAGCAAGGCACCGAGGGGGGGAAATGTAGTGAGTGGGGGGCAGAGCCTCGGGGCAGGGGCGGGGCTAGCGTGTTTGGTTTTGTGGGATTAGAAAGTTGGTAACCCTACGGGTATCACACGTGCATAATAATACGGTGAAAGTACCCCAATCCAGCTGAAAGAGTAGATACCAATTCTCCTGTTTCTACCAGATGGCTCCCCCATCCTCCATCATAACCCCCTCTTTATCTGGATTGACTCACAACCAGAATGCCTTCAATGCAAGCAACAACTGCACTAAGGCCCTGTGCGAGCCAACCAACTGTACCAACCTGGCCTGATGTTTTTTAAAAGACATTTACAGAATCTGATCATAAATAGAAGTGTGTTTCATGGCATCTTAATCACTGAGAACACTGTCTCTATACAGAAACCTTTCTTTTCAGCGTTGGGGACAGCAGCATAATACAAGTGCAAAAGAACCAGGAAGTAAAAATGACTGTTGGCTCAATCCAAACCCCTTTGGAGTCAATAAGAAGTCTCCCATTGGCTTGGCATCAGGGCTTTACATAGTCACTTATACAAAATGGTGTAAAATCATAGAAATGTACATCTGGAAGGGACCTTGAGAATTCATCTAGTCCAGTGGTTCTCAAAGCCGGGCCGCCGCTTGTTCAGGGAAAGCCCCTGGTGGGCTGGGCCAGTTTGTTTACCTCCTGCGTCCGCAGTTTCGGACGATCGCGGCTCCCACTGGCCGCGGTTTGCCGCTCCAGGCCAATGGAGGCTGCGGGAAGGGCGGCCAGCACATCCCTCCACCCATGCCACTTCCTGCAGCCCCCATTGGCCTGGAGCGGCGAACTGTGGCCAGTGGGAGCCACGAGCGGCTGAACCTGTGGACGCGGCAGGTAAACAAACCAGCCCGGCCCACCGGGGGCTTTCCCTGAACAAACGGCGGACCGGCTTTGAGAACCACTGATCTAGTCCAGTCCCCCTGTGCTGTGGCAGGACCAAAGATACCTAGATTGGTGTTTGTCTAATCCGGGGGTCAGCAACCTTTCAGAAGTGGTGTGCCGAGTCTTCGTTTATTCACTCTAATTTAAGGTTTCGTGTGCCAGTAATACATTTTAACGTTTTTAGAAGGTCTCTTTCTACAAGTCTATAATATATAACTAAACTATTGCTGTATGTAAAGTAAATAAGGTTTTTAAAATGTTTAAGAAGCTTCATTTAAAATTAAATTAAAATGCAGAGCACCCCGGACTGGTGACCAGGACCCGGGCAGTGTGAGTGCCACTGAAAATCAGCTCACGTGCCATTTTTGGCATGCGTGCCATAGGTTGCCTACCCCTGGTCTAATCTAGTCTCAAAAGCTCCAGTGACCGGGATTCTACAGCCTCCCTTGGTAACCTCTTCCAATACTTAATTGTCCTTATAGTTAGAAAGCTTTTCCTAATACCTAATCTACATCTCCCTTGCTGCGGATTATTTTGTGTTCTACCTTCTGTGAACGCGGAGAACAACTGATCACCATCCTTTTTCTAACGGCCTGTAATATATTTGAAAACTGTTGTCAGGTTGCCTCTGTTTTCTTTTCTTAAGACTAAATATGTCCAGTTTTTTTAACCTTTCCTCAGAGGTCAGGTTATCTAAATTTGTATCATTTTTGTTGCTCCCCTCTTGGCTATCTATTTGTCCTTCTTTCTTAAAGTGTGGGGCCCAAAACTGGACACAGTACTCCAACTGAGGCCTCACTACCACTATGTAGAGTGGAACAGTTACCTCCCATTTCCTACATATGATGCTCAAATTAATACACTCCAGAATGATATTTGCCTTTCTCAGAACTGCATCATATTATTGGCTCATATTAGGTCATTATACCGCACAGATCCCTTTCTGCAGTACTACTGCATACCCAGTTATTCTCCATTTTGTATTTGTGTATTTGATTTTTTCCTTCCTAAATGAAGTGCTTTGCATTTCTCTTTATTGAATTTTATCTTGTTGATTTCAGACCAATCCTCCAATTTATCAAGGTCGTTTTGAATTTTAAACCAGTCCTCTACAGTGCTTGCAACCCCTCTCAGTTTGGTGTCATTTGCAAGTTTTTTAAGCATACAAATCACCCTGTTATCCAGTAATTAATGAAAATATTGAATAGTACAAGAACCAGCACGGACGTCCTAGATACATCCTTCCAGTTGGACAGCATATCATTAATAACTACTCTTTGAGTACATGTTTTAACCAGTTGTACACCCACTTTATAGAAGTTCCATCAAGACCATTTTCCTAGGTTGCTTATGAGACTGTCATGTGGGACTGTGTCAAAAGTCTTACCAAAATCAAAAATCACATCATCTGCTTCCTCCCCATCCACTAGGCCACTAACTCTGACAAAGAAGGAAATTAGGTTGGTTTGATGTGATTTGTTCTTGACAAATCCATGTAGGCTATTATTTATCACCCTACTATTCTCTAGGTGTTTACAAACTGATTGTTTAATAATTTGTTCCAGTATCTTTCCAGGTATCAAAATTAGGCTGACTGGTGTGCAAATCCCCAGATCCTTGTTGCTCCCTTTTTTTAAAGATAGTGTAGTGAGTCGGTGTGGCTCCCCTCCTGCCCAGAAGAGGGAGCCCACGTGCAGGCACCAGAGTGGGTGGGACCACCACCCCCTGTCCCCGCCCCCCGGAAGTCAAGGGGCGGGACAGGAAGTATAAAGGCCGGCTGCCAGAGCTCAGTCGGCGGCCAGCCACCACAGGGAGCAGACGTGCGGCCGGGAGCTCCCGGCCAGGAGACCGTCGAAGACCCTAGCTGGCCTGAGCTACCCCGGGCCCGCTACGAGGAGGAGCCGCCGGAGCCCGTTCACGCCCGCTACTGGGAGAATCCCTGGGAACCGAACCCCACTAACCCTGAGGGTGAGACTGGACCCGAACCCCTTCGCCCCTGCTGCTATCCAGAGGAGCCGCCTGAGGACCATTGGCCGGACTTCCCGGCAGAGCTACCAGACTTGCCGCCGAGCCCGGGCAGAGAGGAACCCATGCAGGTGGACTGGCCCGATCCCGGCGCAACGAACGAGGTAGGCTTTGAGGGGGATCACGGAAGTAGCCCGGGGGTAGCCGACCCCGGTCCAGCTGCAACTGAGTGTGAGCCTATGTCAGTGTGTTGCGGTCTGGATACCCCACTGACCAGCAGCGGCAGCAACCGCTGTTAGGGCCCCGGGCTGGAACGCAGTGGAGTGGGTGGGCCTGCGTTCCCCCCTGCCACCCTCCGCACGGGTGGCAGGCTTCCCCCTCACCCAACGCTCGGCTACAGAAAGCCTGGGCTTTGAACTATTTGCTCGCTCAGCCCCTGCAACAAGGGCCTGAGCCTAACTGTATTTGCCCCGCCCTGATCCAGGGCCTGGGCTCTGAACTATTTGCTCGCTCAGCCCCTGCAACAAGGGCCTGAGCCTAACTGTATTTGCCCCGCCCTGATCCAGGGCCTGGGCTCTGAACTATTTGCTCGCTCAGCCCCTGCAACAAGGGCCTGAGCCTAACTGTGTTTGCCCCGCCCTGATCCAGGGCCTGGGCTTTGAACTATTTGCCCGCTCAGCCCCTGCCACAAGGACCTGAGCTAACTGTGTTTGCCTCGCCCTGATCCAGGGCCCGGGCTTTGAACGATTTGCCCGCTCAGCCCCAGCAAGCAAGGGTCTGAGCTAACTGTGTTTGCCCCGCCCTGATCCAGGGCCTGGGCTCCTGAGCTTTAACTGTGGTTGCTCCGACTCTGCACCAAAGAGCCGAAGTTTCGGGACTAACTGACTGCTTGTACCCACAGTAGTGAGTCGGTGTGGCTCCCCTCCTGCCCGGAAGGGTCAAGCCCCGGCTAGGACCTACTACAGATAGGTACTATATTTGCCCTTTTCTAGTCCTCTGGGACCTCAACCCAGCCTCCAGGAGTTCTCAAAGATAATTGCTAATGATTCTGAGATTGCTTCAGCTACTTCCTTCAGTGTGCGAGGATGAATTTCATCAGGCCCTGCTGACTAATACTAAATATCTAAATATTCTTTAACCTGATCTTTCTTTATTTTGGCTTGTGATCCTTCCTCCTTGTTGTTAATCTTAAGCATCTGGTGACAATTTTTTTAGTGAAGACTGAAACAAAATAGGCACCTCAGTCTTCCTGGTGTTGCCTGCTAAGTAATAGACATACACTTTCCTTGCTCCTAATGTATTTATAGAACTACTTCTTATTGCCTTTTATATCCCTTGCAATATGTAACTCATTTTGTGCCTTGGCCTTTCTGATTTTATCCCTGAATGCCTGTACTATTCTTTTGTACTCATCCTTAGCAATTTGTCCATGTGTCCATTTCTTTTTGATGAAAATGCTACTGAAGTAGAAAGGTCACATTTTACACCTACTTTGGACAGGTGTAAATGACCACATAAGACAGAGGATGCAACCCAGAAAGTTAAACTCACCGGACTAGGCCCCTCTGTCCATGCTGAGTGAAATACAAAAACAAAGAGCATGGCTTGTGGCAAATAAATTATTTTGGCCTGAATATCCTCTTACACTAGTGAAACTCAGGAGTAATTCTACTGAAGTCAGTGAAGTTAAACTGATGTAGAGCCAGTGTGAATGAGAATAGAATCAGACCATTATTTTTCAACTTGCCAATGCACTTTTCACTTTGTATTTCAGCAAATTACGTGATAACCCCTTTTGATGGTGTATGGAGGGTGTGACACAAATTACTGCACTGAGATTCACCATGAAAGATAAATGCAGAGATGATAAGATCAGATGCTAAGCAGTTCTTAAGCAGGACTTGAGAGCTATCAGAGTTCACTGAAGCAAGCATCCTGTGACAGATACTTGTCTTATTTGATAACAATAGGTAATCAGATATTAAATATTTATGAAAATATCCAGTACACAAGTCACAAAGCACTGTGGAGAAAACATCTTTTTCAATAATGCTACAGAAATTGTAAGTTGCTGCACCTACCAAAGTTATTTTAGCAGCACTACTGTTAACACTGGAATTAAGCCATGTTTTCATAGTTAAATGTTAATTTAAGGGCCATTTGTATGGTTCTGACCGTCCAATACAAACGTTACTAAGTGCTTCTCTAAAAGTGCTAAATGGAATTCACACTTCTCAGCTTTCTTCTTTTTGTTATTATCAGTATGGTATTCAAAAGGTAATTTTTTAAAGCATGGTAATAAAGTAGCCAGGAGTAATCGTATAATGTGTCACATTGACAAGCTTGTGATTTATGACTTTCACCTTCAAATTATAAAATACCATACAATGAAATTAACGTTTGCTACTTTGCTCTTTCTCCCTTAAAGTAAATACTTCTGATTATAGTTTTATAGAAAGAATTCCCTTCCCGCATTTTAAAAAAGATAAACAAAACTACATCTTCTCATGCTTAGGTCTACTGAATAGGTATGTAACATTATGTATTATGTAATTGGCATGTAGCCTTTAAGGAGACAGCAAAAATGTCAACACATGTCTTAGAAGTAAGGCTGTAAAAGTCAGGTAATTTGGCACTTCAGAGTGTGGGTCAGTGTCACACATCAAGGGCAAGTCTACATGTAAAACTCTGTATCAGCGCAGCTGCACTGATGCAATTGTGCTGCTGTAGCACTTTAATGAAGATGTTCTACACTGACGGGAGAGAGCATATTATTATATTGATATAAGTCTGTAGTGTAGATCAGACCCAAGAAACAGATCTTATTTTTCAAACCAGGAAATTTTGCTTTTAGTTTAGATTCATCTGGAGTTCACTGATTTTAGATAGCAACAGATGAAGGTAGGTATGGATTAAAGCAGGATTAATTGAGCTACAAATCTAGACTCTGCACCCATGGAGCCACAAAGTATGGATCAAATGATCAATGGGAGGTGTAAATTAACTTCCAGACAATGTTAGATTCTGCCCTGAGGCCTGAAGAGCAAGAAGTAGCATTGGCACTGCAGGGAGACCGGAGTACCACAAGCTCTTTTGCAAGGAGGGGAAAGGTGCCTTTGATTGGGTGAGATCTTGTTGCTTGGACTGGATCCAGGCCTCATTTTATTCTTTACTCTTAACCCACCACTGGATCTAGGACCACATTTTCAAAGGGGCCTTAACCTGACCTGCATTTATGCATAAGCACAAATAATTTGCATTCACTTGTTGAGCACTGTTGTTTGTACATACTAATACTGGAATTTACCTGATCAAAACTCATTTGTGCTCAATTTTCACATGTAAATGCATTTACAGATGAATTTTCTATCATTTGCATGCACAAGAAATAATGACCAAAAACCGCGTGAATGAGATTGAACATATAAAGTTGTTTATGTACAAATGAAGGCCATTTTTTAAAAGCGTCCCCCTTAATGTAAGGTACAAAACCCAGATTTCATTACCTAGAAAGTATGGAATTTACACTGATCATTCATTAAAATTAATCATCAAAAAATGAAAACCTACGCCATATTAATTCATATTATTATTTGTCATGTGAGGATAGTATGCTTACTATTACACAAGACTTAGAAAACATGGTGTATCCCGAGACATGCTTAAATATCTAAACCAGGGGTGGGCAAACTTTTTGGCCTGAGAGCCACATCTCGGTATGGAAATTGTATGGAGGGCTGACTGGGGCAGGGGATTTGGGGTGCCCGGGGGGCGGAGTTGAGGGCTCTGGCTGGGGATGCAGACTCTGGGTGGGGGGCTGGGGATGAGGGGTTTTGGGATGCAGAAGTGTGCTCCGGGCTGGGCTCAAAGGGTTTGTAGGGCGATCAGGGCTGGGGCAGGTGGGCGGGGCTCAGCGGTGCAGGATCCAGGTGGCCCTTACCTGAAGCAGCTCCTGGAAACGGTGGCCCCGCCCCACTCCGGCTCCCATGCAGAGGCGGGGCCATGCTGCTCTACGCACTGCCCTAAGAACATAAGAATGGCCATACTGGATCAGACCAAAGGTCCATCCAGCCCAGTATCCTGTCTACGACAGTGGCCAAAGCCAGGTGCCCCAGAGGGATTGAACCTAACAGGTAATGATCAAGTGATCTGTCTCCTGCCATCCATCTCCACCCTCTGACAAACAGAGGCTAGGGACACCATTCCTTACCCATCCTGGCTAATAGCCATTAATGAATTTATCTAGTTTTCTTTTAAACCCTGTTATAGTCCTAGCCTTCACAACCTCCTCAGGCAAGGAGTTCCACAGGTTGACTGTGCACTGTGTGAAGAAGAATTTCCTTTTATTTGTTTTAAACCTGCTGCCCATTAATTCCATTTGGTGGCCCCTAGTTCTTAGATTATGGGGACAAGTAAATAACTTTTTCTTATTCACTTTCTCCACACTACTCATGATTTTATATACTTCTATCATATCCCCCCTTAGTGTCCTCTTTTCCAAGCTGAAAAGTCCTAGCCTCTTTAATCTCTCCTCATATGGGACCTGTTCCAAATCCTTAATCATTTTAGTTGCCCTTCTCTGAACCTTTTCTAATGCCAGTATATCCTTTTTGGGATGAGGAGACCACATCTGTATGCACATCTGTGCCCTGTTCACAGGCACCAGCCCCACAGCTCCCATTGGCCACGGTTCTCAGCCAATGGGAGCTTCAGAGCTGGTGCTTGGGGTGGGAGGAGCACGCGGAGCCCTCTGGCTGCCCCTGCTTCCGGGAGCCATGCAGAGCTGCTGCATGCGTGGAGTGGAGCAAGGCAAGCCCCGACCCTGCTCCCCGGTGGGAGCTTGAGGGTCGGATTAAAAGGTCCGACGGGCCAGATGTGGCCCGCGGGCCGTAGTTTGCCCACCCCTGATCTAAACAGAAGCTTGCAATCTAAATGGAATCTTTCCATCTAAATCTACAATCTTTGACTCATGTGCACAATTCCCTTTAATATTAGTCATAAAGTTGTTTTTGAAAATCTTCATGAATTTCTACTGCTTTTGGAAGAGTGAACATTAAGTGTCCTTTCCTTTACCTTCTTGTATTTATTTATGAACAAAGTTGCTTTGAAGTTAATTTTGGATGTGGAAGCAAAACCTGATCACAAATATGGTTTCAATGGGTCACAGGACTACAGCAGGTGTTGTCTGGAGATTGAGCTGTTCTGAAATTTATTAATATTGGGGATAGGGACAATGCCTTTTACCATTACCTAATATACTGAATTTACTCAGGCTTTATGGGTTAAAATATGGTAATAGAATTGACTTTTTGAAGGGTTTTGTTGAGTTGTTTTCACTGCTCCTTTCAGGTCTTATTGACCCCATTACTCCAAGGATGAGTCTAAGTTGAAAAAATAGGATATGTAATTCTCCACTAACGCAGCTTCTCCAATGATGGCAAGCATGGCTGCTGTAGTAGAGTCATTGGTACTGTTGTATCATCTGACCCAATAGTTACATAGCTACACAGCCTAAACTATACATATGTCTCTTGAAAGCTCTCTGAAACTGACCTTTCACCTTTCAAGTCACCTGCTTTGAATCACCAAATGCAATCACAAGAAAAAAAGGGGAGAAGGGTTTCTCTCTCTCTCTTTCTCTTTAAATCCCTTCAAAAATGATTCTTGGCTTCCCAAAATTTCATTCATGTTTTCCTAACAAACTGGTGGTTGTGAAGGAGAAAGATTAACTGGCACCACCTTTCTGTCCCTGCTCCCCACTTCCTCCCATGCTGGCAAATTTCCCCTATAAAAGCAATGGCTGTTAGGTCCACACCCATCTATAAGGCACTTCCGTTTGCTTAGCAATGCAGCCCCACCACAATGTCTCCAGAAGGATTATTGCACATAATATTATTCCCCAAATGCATAGTCTATATAAACCCTTAGATATTTTGGTCAGGTTCCCACAAGGTTAACGGGATATTTGGTTTTATAGAAAGAATCAGGAGGGGGGAAAAAACCCACACAAACAAAAAGGCTGAGTTGTCTCCAGCCTATGGAGGGAATGGGAGGAAATCTCTATAGGAATTTCCAACACTAACATGAATATTTTACTTGAATTTTACCACCTTTCATCCCAAAAGAGCCTGAAGCACTTTATGAACTATGTAATGCAAAGTTTCTCTACTGAAATGCAGCCATCTCAGGGGTGGAAGGCAGCAAACAGGCACATAGAACAACAGTGGGGGAAAAGAAATTTGGGGCAAGCCTCTACTCTGTGAAAAGTGCCATATGATCTTTTATGTCCATGCAGAGCAGTGGGGATTTTGGCTTCTAAGGTCTTAAACTGGTACCAGTCACTTTACTGTAGGCAAGACGGTGTGCCATGTAAGCCAGCAGTGTCTTTAATGGTGTCCCACTGCACCTCCACAGGAAAGTCCACCTTGCGGTTGCTCTGTATTTAATTGTGAATTAGCTCTCATTACTTTAAAGTTAAATATAGGTGCCTGCTCACTCTCAGTACATGTCTCTGAGCAAACTGGTAAAGCTTTCTTTTTGGATATATATTTATTTTATTCTGGCTTTTTCATATGATAACTGACCAAAGTGGTGTGTGCGCCTAGATTATTCTACAGTATCAGGTCCAGGTGTGACTAACTATGTGATTAATGTCACAGGATCACAATTCACATCAGTCTAATTCCCCCACATTTAAAATAATCAGTATCAACTTGTGTAGACTGTAAAAGGCATGAGAAATCCAACCCCCCTAATACTCGCATTGAAAAGCCTGGGGGATGGAAATACGGACCCTCTTTTGATCATCTAAATAAAAACAGCCTATGAAGTAGAGCAAAGAGTAGGAACAAACTGACCCAGGTGAAAGCAATTAGAACAATAAAACCAGTAAAAGCGTCTGCTAGCACCTCGCAGTGTCATTGACTCACTCAAGATGAACAGGGCTAAAAGTGTCCTAGAACTTTCTGTGGCAAAAACTGCAAGGTGTGACTGTACAGTCCACAACCCCAGACCTCGCTCTGACATGTCTGGTCAGCCCTTACGCATGCAGTGGAACCATCGGGGTGTGACTATGCTAAATTTTTTAGAAAATCCCAGAAGCCTGTGGTTCTCCCACCATTGCTACTATCTTCGGAGCTACAGCAATGGTGGGAAATTTTAGGAAAAGACCCGAGGCACAGAAGACACCCAAGGCTGCACTTCTATGATACAGCGTTGACAGGCTTTTCCCAGAATAAGGCAGTTTCTCTATGCTCTACAATCTATTTCCTGACTGCCCAGCTAATCTGGTCAGAGTAGCTCTAACCAGACCGTGCTGACTCTCTTGGATAATGTCACATTCTTCAAGGAGATCCAAGGAGTGGAGACACTCTTAAAGATGGTGCTGTCCAAGTGAGTTATAATTATAGTATTTATTAACACTCTTCACAAGGTAGAAATCATAGCACCAGGAACAAAGTTAAAAGGGAATGTGTAGAAACTGTGATATTGAATCTAAGGAAATGTTGCTTATGCTCTTATAAAGCTTTGTAGAAGAGAAATATAAACATAATAATACTTTCAAACAGCCAATCTTAATTGTCCTAACCTGATCTCTTCTCTGGAATCCAGAGATAGGTTGGCACCTGCATGAGCAAACTATTTACAGTGAAGGACTGACCCCTAGTCCATTTGCAGCTTTTCACCTCATCTCGTTTCACTGGAGGAACGAGAATAGGACTGTGAGAACCCCTGGCCAGCCACCATGGTATAGAACATTCTGTGGAAGACTGTACAGGCAAGCCCACTTCTATGTTGGCAGTGACTCCTGACTACATGTGTGTGGGAATGACAAGTCATAAAGAGCCATGTCTTCCTGCCCAAGTTGGGGCTATTGAAGGCTCTGAATCACTGGTGCAGTTTTCCTGTGCAGAGAGGACAAGATAAGAATGATAAGGCTCACCGCTCTTGGTTGCAGCTTCTATCTACCTTTATGCAGGGCTATTAGGGGGACAGCAAGCCAGGAGTTGAGCAGAGCACAAACCTATCAATCTCCACCTACATGGATCCACCAATTATACTGGAGCACTTCAGCAATTTCTTAGCTCTGAGGTTGCCGGAACAGTTGCAGAGGTGCAGCCTGGGAGCCCATGCTGTCATATGTGCCCATTGTCTATGGCAGGGGTAGGCAACCTATGGCACACATGCCAAAGGTGGCACGCGAGCTGATTTTCAGTGGCTCTCTCACTGCCCAGGTCCTGGCCACCAGTCTGGGGGACTCCGCATTTTAATTTAATTTTAAATGAAGCTTCTGAAACATTTTTAAAACCTTATTTACTTTACATACAACAATCGTTTAGTTATATATTACAGACTTATAGAAAGAGACCTTCTAAAAATGTTAAAATGTATTACTGGCGCACAAAACCTTAAATCCGAGTGAATAAATGAAGCCTCGGCACACCACTTCTGAAAGGTTGCCGACCCCTGGTCTATGGCACCTTCTGCAGAGAGCTGCAGTTTACACTCTTTAGCGTTCCACAACTGATGCAGCCCTGGATAATTTAAGGGGAATGTTACTGAAATACTTTTGCTTCACTTGTTTCTAATAAGCTGTCTAGCTTTCTCCTCCCACTTTGCTCTTGCAGGAGAGCTAAGAATTCATTCTTTCAGCCCTCAGATCCAAATGAATTTCAATTAGCTTCTTTCTTCCTTCTCATAATTTAAAAAAAAAAAAAAAAAAGACAAAGGGCCAGATTTTCCCTTCAGTCTGGTTTTACACCAATGTCATTGACGCCAGTGGAATTTCTCCTGATTTACACTGGCATGAGAAGAGTATCAAGTCCCCAAAATTGCAAGTAAAGGTCACATCACATCTTTATACCTATATTCATCTACAGTAGATGATACAGCAAATGTCTGTAAACATTTGTCTCCTGTTAACCTCATGCTGTGCAGCTTTAAATTGGCTGTAATATAAGTATAGTGTAATGGTTTCATGGGCTTAGACATAAATTTACAAACAAGTATTGCTTTTGGTCAGGTGCTTCAGGCGATTCTGGATGAAAAAATATTATGCAGCTAATTACCACCTACACGGTTAGAAAGCAGGATTTCCCATTGCATCTGAATTGATGGGAAGCCAAGATTTTGAAATAAGATTTGGTTTGTTTGAATTTAGTTAATGAATCTATTTCTGCACCCACGGAGTTTGGTGGCTTTGGAATGTTTTTGAAACAGAGCTATCTCAAAGTGTTAACTCAGCTTGGAGCACTAGAACTGTATACAGCTCTTCACAGCCCCTATGCTTTCATTGTAATAGTGAAAACAACAAGGAGTCTGGTGGCACCTTAAAGGCTAACAGATTTATTTGGGCATAAGCTTTCGTGGGTAAAAACCTCAATTCTTGTAATAGTGGTTATATCAAAAGCTCTGTGGCCATTTCCCTTTTGAGGTGTGTGAACACCAGACCTTATAACATTATTTTATTTTATTTTATTTTGCATGAAAAAACTCACACTGCTGACAAAACTGGGTGAACAATCATGTTTCCAGTCAATTCCTAAAAAGCAAAAACAACAACGGCCACCCTCGCTTTTCACTGTGGTGAAAGCCTATGAACTGCATGCCCAGAGTGTTTTGACATTGTAGGTGCAGGCATGAAGGAACAGCAACCCTAGGCACCTTCCTGACGCCTCTGCAACTTTTAGAAGTCTCCCCTCCCTGATGGAGTAATGGGAATGTCCAATATCTTTCCAGCTGGTGGTCCACCCCAGAGTGGAATACATCATCAAACAGTCACTATGCTTTTGAAGTATGAAGACTCTGTGCTCAAAGCATAGAGCTCGGAATGAGGAAATGTGAGTTCTCTTACTCGACTCTACCACAGACTTCCTGTGTAAATTGCTTAAGATATTTGTGCCTCGGTTTCCTAATGTGAAAAATAGGGGAGGGAGTGTTCTGACAATTAATAACTGGAAAAGTACGGGTAATGCAAAGGATGGGAGATATTACAGGCAAAAGATACTACTGGAGTGCAAAATAGCATTGCCTTGTAGCATCTCCAAGCATTTAAAGAATGCACTTGAGACTGCAGGCAGCATCCATCTACATTTGCATAAATCTTTCTTCAGCCCCAAAAACAATTTGTGACACTAAACAGGCTATTTAGACTCTTGGCACAGAAGCATCCTTCTAGGCCTCTGGCTGCCTATGACTGATGCTAGTAACATTTTTACTACCAGCAAGCCAAGGAAAGGATTTGCTTCTTTTGGTAGCTTTTCTTTGAAGTGCAGTGAAATCCTACAGCTTTTATTTTCATGGTGAAAAGTGTGTAAGAACTCCCCTAGCTTTGACCCCAGATGGAGTCCTATAATCTAGTCTCTCTTGGGGCACCAGAACCTTTTAGTCCATCACTGCTGAAATTGGCCCTGAAAGGGAAAATAACATCTCTTGGAAGAGTCAAAAGAGGAGATTCTCGGAGAGGAGAATGTGAAAAGGAGAGAGGTGGTTTGCTTCTTTGTTATTCTCATTTTAAGTTTAACTCTTTACTGTTTGCAGTAATCTAATCAGGCGAGTTTTGACTGGACAATGGGTATGGATGGAATGGCTGTTAGTGGTATATTCAACTATGTGTGCATTTTAAAATAAACTGTCATTTTGAAGTGTCTGAGAGAAAAGGGTGCTTTTGTGTAAAAGTCTGCTAGAGCTGGGGGAGAAAGGGATTTGTTTTGGTAAATTGTAAATTCCTTTTGTGATAGTTGATGGGCTTAGTTGGTTTAATAAATCTGGCACTGATTGTGCAGCGAGTTGGGAGGCGGGGTGTGAACTGACTGATTTTTACATTGTGCTTCATTATGTCTTTGTTCTTTTCAGATGATGCTTGTGTGGGATCTGTGGGATTAGAGAAGTAACATGAAGTGCAGCACTGCGTTTTGAACAGTGAGGGTTGGGGTTCTTTCTGGATAAAAACATCAGTGTAGGCAGAGGCAGATTAAGGTTTCGTGGGGCCCTGGGCCAGAGCAAGAGGGAGGCCCCTCCCCACCCCTTCCATCTGCAGTCCTGCCCCCGTTCCGCCCATTCTGCCTGCAGCCCCGCCCATGTCCTCACACCATTCTGCCCTTTCCTCCCAGGGCCCTGCCCCTGTTCCACCCCCAGTCCCACCCTGTTCCACCCCTGCAGTGCAGCCCCGCGGCAACCCGTTAGCTCCTTTCTGCCCCCTGCAGCCCCAAGACCAGAGAAGCTCTGTCCCCCCCACCAGGGCCTGGGGGCTGCAGCAGGGAGTGAGAGCTCCCCGAGCCCTGAGGCCACAGCAGGGAGCTGGAGATCCTCCAGTCCCTGGGGCTGCAGCCAGGGTCCAGGTGCTGGGGCTTCCCCCGCTACCCCATGCTTCTGCGGGGGACCAGGGTCAGGGCACTGGGGCTTCTCCCACCCGCCTGCCTGGAGCAGAGTTGGACTCTCTGTTTGGACTCTCTCAGGGCTGGAACAATAAAACAGAAGCAGAGATCCCCAGGGTTAACCTGGGGTTCACCCTAAAAGGTACTCAGTGCCGACAAATTGTTACAACTCCGTCACCTTTTGGAACCATAGATTGTAACTCAGTTGTGTAAGTATGTTGCCTGCTTTAACCTGTAAATAGCTCTCTCATTTCTTTTTCCTTGTTAATAAATCCTTAGTTAGTTTACTATGGGATTGGCTACACGTGTTGTCTTTGGTATGAAATCTGCGGTACAGATTGACCTGGGGTAAGTGACTGGTCTCTTGGGACTGGAAGCAACTTGAATATTTTGCGATCTTTGATGTATGGCAACCAGCTATCACTCAGTCCAGCTTGCCTGGGTGGCAACATAGACTGGAGTGCTCACAGGGACATCTGTGACTCCATAGTAAGACTTACAGTACTCCAGGAGTTCACAATTGTTACTGGGTTGGTGAAATCTATTTCTAGAACATACCACCAGTTTGGGGTGTCTGCCCTGCTTTTTTGGCAGCTTGCCCAGAGGCTGGCACTCAAGGTGGTGAACCACTCCAGATGGTGTGACGTTACAAATTTTCCTGTTACCAATACCATCTGTTGCTTTTACATATTGAGCCCCAAGGCATATTTATTTATTTGGAGATATTCAAATGCTTGACAAGGATGTCTGCTCATTCTCTCTCTAGGTGCCCTTGACATATCTCACAAAACCCCAGCCTAACTAAAGTGCAGCAACATCATGCAGTCTTCCCCAGCTTTACTTCTCCCACAATTCACCACCTTCAAAATTTCCCTAGTCTGAACCCTAAGGTGAGCCACAACTAGGAACAAATAGTTGTGTCTTGGAATAAACATATGTGAAAGGTCTACATGTTCATTTACAATCATATTAGTTAAGTCAAGTGAACTGGCGATCAATTAACTTGAGTTACAACATGACCAAAACCTCTCATCTAGACGGGGCCAATGTTTCCTGGTAATTGTCTGTTTAAGATCTGTCTGCTACCCTTTTCCAATAGCACAACATCTGCTATCCTGCTGTTGAACAGCTTGTATATTCTAGCAGTTGAAGGTTCCAGCTTAGATTGTTGTCACATATAATTTCTGTATCGCATATTGTTAGTTACACTCTTAGTTTTGATCACTATAATTTACTCAGGCAGCATAGCAGGTGGAAGTATTTGAGTAATTGGCTATTTGATAATTTAAAATGTTGGATAAGATCTATGAATGTCATAATATGGTAGTTAACTCTGTTAATCTTTTTATGTGCCCTTGAGGACCAAAGCACAATTAATACAGCAGGATTATGCCAAATAGATACATTTGTGATAGTTATTATGCATATATAAATGTCTATGTGTGTATAAATATAGACGAATACATATCTATCATATATTGATAGTAGTAGTAGTATTTTTCAAATTACACTAAGATTCCAAGTACCTGTCTCTTAATTACACTTATTTAAAGTGTGGTTATGGACAGAAAGATGACTAGTTTCAAATGACATCTTTTTACCCAACATGTCTATCTCATATGTATTCAAATTGACAGCTGCACTCTTGTTCCAAAAATAAATTTAAATTTAAAATACAATAAAATAAAATTTTACTATTTTTTATCTCTGCTAATAAAGCCCATTGAGCTACTGATACATGAGAGAGAGTGGCTTTCTTTTCTTGCTCATAAATCTTCAGTGGAATTGTTATTTGAATTCTAGCTGTAGAAACTTTACTTAAATGTGTACACAAGTGTACAGCTAACTTGTGCCTTAACTACAAATATAATACACCTGATCTGGATCAAATTTACTGGTAGGGATGCCAGCAAGAATACAGCTGTATTTCCAGATTCTAGAATGAATATGTAGCGTTGGCAATTAGATCTCAGTTACACTGATATGGGACGAAATCCTTATTCCATTGTAGTCAGTGGGAGTTTTACTATTGACTTCAGTGGGGCCAGGATCTCACGCCTGGTGTCAATTTAAACCAGTGGAGTCACTGAGGTTTACACTGGCAAAACCGAGATAAGAATCTGGCCCACATTCTTTTTTCTTGTGAGCTGAGAAAATGCCCTGTGGAGACACAATGGACACAATGCCATTTTCAAAATCATTTTCAGAGTAGATCTGCTCTTTCAGGTTGCACAGGTTTTAGACATGGCAAACCTTTGTGAGCTACTCTGTTTAGCCTGTAATAACCACTGCTTTTCTGATTGGAAAGCTTGACAAAGGACAGCATGCCCTTACAGAGAGCCAAGTGAAACTGGGATATGGGAGTACACCAGCCTTTCATTTCTGGAGACTCAGTTTCAGATGCTTATAGAGAGAGAGATCACAAGCTGAAATGAGTTTGGTAATCTCAACTAATTTAGCACCAAACAATTGAACATAGTTCAACATAACTAAGGCCTGCTCAAATGAGACCGAGGACTAAAATAGCAAAGGTGATATTGATCAGAATTTAAGCATCTGCGGTGTACTGGAGTGTGTATCCATTTTTAGTGTTTTCCTACCACTAGTCAATGCTATTAGGCCTTCTCTATCATGAGCATCAAATTCATTTACAAATTTATATTTTTCAAAGAATGGTTATACTATAATGTCAGACAATACATCTGAATGAATGAAAAACAAATAATTGAATTCTATTAAAAAGAGTTCTAAAAATGAAAAAGTGGTGTAAAGGTTACTTATAAGCAGTGTATGTATCTGACATGGGATGGAATATTTACAGAAAAGTGCAACATGATCGTAGAGTAAGATAATGAACTCTTGCTACTGCTGCCTTCAGTGCTCTATGAAAAGGACAGAGAAGCTCAGTCATTAATGGGAAAGAACTAACATGAGAGGTCCACAATAAACTTTTTTTTTTTATTGGCAATGACAGAAGCCTGATCAGCAAAGAAAATCCATGCTGGGTCTAACACACTAATGATATTGTCCAAGAAAAGTTACACCATAAGGGCTGGGTTTTGTTTTAACTTATACCACGGTGAGTCCAGAGTAACACGGCATTTAAAAGCATTATTGAGGATTTACATCTATGAGGTCGGAGTCCTATTTGCTACTGAGAATTAACTGGTTTTGCAGGTGCAACCTGCCTGAAGGCAGCTTTACTTTACACACCCAATTTTTACAACACATCCCGGGTGCAATTTCGTTGCATCTAGTGAGTTTACTCAACGAATGAAGTTGTCCCAGAAGAAAGCAATCTATTGGCATTTTCTCAATGGGGCCAGTTTTTCCCTCTTTCTATGTTCTTTATTTTCCTTAATCACATCACAACCCACCTTCCTATCACAGGCATGGCCAGTATCTTATGGCGTGCACCCAACTCTAGTGAGGAGGATGCTAGCTTTAAGTAATTTGAGCTAGAAAATGACAGCTACCTTCCTTTAACTTGCAAGTGATATGGAAACCTGAGCTATGCAGTTTGTACGTCATCATAATAGAGATGTAATTAGTGGGGCCTGTATGTAAGTGGTTTGGCCAGTACGTTGCAGAAAGGCCATATAGTTGTGGCTTGGAGCACCTCAGCCTTTCCATCCACACAATTGATCTCCTGTGCATTGTAGGACTGTGTGAGCCAAACTTGGAACATATCAGCTACTTACTGGTGGCTTCAGTTTCAGATTTGAGCATGAGTTACTATTTCATCCACATGAAGAGATGGCCAAGTTCATTGCTGCTTTGCTGTGTTGTGGTCATGCTCGTTTATTACTCTCCCTCGGAGTCTCAACAGTCTCTGATACACCCATTCAAACAGTGCTGCATAAAGGAAACTCGCTGATCCAGTCATAATGCTCAACTTGTACTGTCAGCATAGTAATGCGAACGTAGAAACTGTTGCTTCTTGTTGCTCAATGCACAAGAGCTTGAAAGGGCTGTTGAGTGAATGTGGAGCCAAAGTGTCTGGCTCCTCCTGCTCTGGTCTTGCCAAAGAGGCAGGAGGGAAAAAAACATCCCCTTGTTGTTTTCTGATTTAAATGGGCAGATTGCCTCTTTGTGTGTGTGTGTGTGTGTGTGTGTCTGTGAGAAAGAAGTGGAGCTGCTATAGTAAAATATTTCCTCTATTTGGGGTGAAGG
Organism: Trachemys scripta elegans; assembly: GCF_013100865.1. NCBI lineage: Eukaryota > Metazoa > Chordata > Testudines > Emydidae > Trachemys > Trachemys scripta. The sequence continues at coordinate 47,205,177 of NC_048299.1, forward strand.
GACTCTTTTCAATGTGCATATTTAAAGCAGAGATTCGTTTGTCATGTGAAAAGAGGTTCAAAATAACTGAATAGCAATACATTGAAATTAAACAATGAACATAAAATACATTGTAAAGGAGATTTCAGCAAACTTGGCGTGCTCCTCCTTAAGGCCTTGTCTACACTGCAGAGCTTTTTCGGTAAAAGGCAGCTTTTGGTGGCAAAACAGTGGAGGTGTACAGAAAGCAATGCCACTTTTGGCGACAAAACTCTTCTGTTTTGATGACTAAATCAGACTGCCTCAATGAGAGACATAGGGCTTTTTGCACAAAAGCTTTGTCAACCAAGTGCCAGGGTAGATGCTGCCATTCATTATGTCGACATAACTGGCCTCCCCCAGTATCCCACAATACCCGCTGTGACTGCTCTGCTTGCTGTTTTGAACTCGGCTGCCCTGCAGGCATGCATCCCTCCCCTTTCAGAGCTCCAGGAAGCTTTGACATTCCTCAGCCTGGAGCACTCACAGAGCTGCTGAGGATGCTGCTCCTGGTAGCTGAGGAGGCTGTGGGAGAACTCAGAGGGAATCGCAAAACCATTAATGTGGAATCGGCAGGCAGAGTGGACTGCTACTGCAAAAGGGGAGGGGGGGGAGAGACTGCTGTGCAGAGCCAGGGGGCTGATGTGGGGGGTGTCCCTTTCCCCCAGGATCGGTTGTTCAGGCTGCTGTCTGAATTTAAAGCGAGACCATGCCGACACACTCCCCAACACACACACTTACCCAGCACACACTCTGTCTCTCTCACAGATACACTCCACCCTCCACAATCTCTCACATACTTCCCCAACAAACACTCTGTTCTGTCTCTCCCCCCGCAACACACACACACACACACACACAAACACAAACACTCCCTGGCACACACTTCCCTCCCCCCATTTACACTTCAGTTGAAAAGCGGCTAACAATCTAGTAGGATGCCCATGGAAGGATGGGATTGAGAAACCTGCATCACGTGATGCTGTACCTGCCCCATGAGGCATTGCAAACCCTTTCCAAAGTACCCTGCGGACAGTTGCACAGTGGGATAGCTACCCACAGTGCACTGCTCTCTGTGTTGATGCAAGAGCTGCTAGTGTGGGTGCACTTGGCTGACACAAAGAGCATAGTGTGGACGTGCAACAGCAGTTTAATTAAAGCGCTTTAATTAAAGCAGCATATCTTTTGTCAACAAGACTCTGCAGTGTAGACAAGGCCTAAGGGAGTTAGTTTTTTTTAGCCACCTGGAGGACTGGATGCATCAAGTGGAGATGTAAGGCATCTGCAACTTCAGTCTTGAAGACAGTCATTTAGGCCTCAATCATGCAGTGTATGACATGTGGGCAGACTGTCTGCCACACATTGTAAATTACAGGATCGAGACCTTAATTCTCAGCCTGCCTAGCACCAAATCTGAGACTAAAAAGAGGGGCAAAGATAGAGAATGAGAGACATGCCAAAATAGCAGCAAGGAAAGATATCCTATCGTAGAACTGGAAGGGACCTTGAAAAGTCATTAAGTTCAGCTCCCTGCCTTCACTAGCAGGACCAAGTACTGATTTTGCCCCAGATCCCTAAGTGGCCCCCCCAAGGATTGGGCTCATAACCCTTGGTTTAACAGGCCAATGCTCAAACCACTGAGCTATCCCTCCCCCTGAAAGGTTGTAGGATGCATTTCTTTAACGTGAAGTAAAAGTTGATAGAAATAACATTTTTCTATAACTCCATTGTCATGCGTCAGCATTCCTGGTTCCAGATAATTTACACTAATTATGGATAGGATTATGTCGGCTCCCTGTGGGTGGAAGCAAGGACATATATCTGAGAGACAGCTGTATATTTGGTGGGCCTCCACAGAACTCTCCCCTAAATTCTCCAAGAGGATATCAACTCAAGTGGCAACACACTTAACCTATGAAACACTAAATTGGTAGCATGACCTTATCAATAAACTGGGAATAATGATAATTGCCAGTCTCTGCAAAGTTCTTTGAAGTATTGAGAAGAAAATCCTATATAAATGCAAAGTTGTATGATAGGTACAAGTATTATTCAAACAATTTTATGTACTGGTAATTCCTTTGATTACGTTCCCAAAACTAAAATATAACTGTAAAGCATTGCATCTTTGAGGAACACATTTGTGTTTCCAAGACACTGGAGGAAGCCAATACTTACCTTTCTGCCAAAAAAACTGCAAAATACTGACCTGACCATACCTCTCAAATGTTCTTCATTTCATGGGATCTCCCTCATATTAGCTCCATAGTATGTTCCACAAAAAATTGGTCTCTCGTTTTTATTGTTGAAAATCATTTACATTGGGAGTAATTCTGAAACTGAAGTTATAGAAAGAGTTATTTACAGGAAAGGAAAGAATCCAACAGCATTTTAAGTTTCTTGCACATATTATTTTTAGTATCCCTCCTTTTGGGTCTTTGACACACATTGTATCCTGCAACTGAGCTTTGGCAGGTTGAGAAGAATGGGCCTTATCTGGCATTCATGGTGCTACCAAAGCTCCCACTGAAGTTAGCAATTGTTTTAGGTGCACAAGAAACTGTCATTGACTTTAGTGAGCTACATCGAGTTACACCAGCTGAGGATCTGGCCCATAATCTTTTAATTAATTTTAGAATGTGCTATACTGCTTACATTTTGTTTATTCAGACATTTTGGGGGAGTAGTTATTGTTAGAGAAATGTAATGTTTTCAATTTTGTTCTGGGTTACAGCATGTGTGTACAATCACTGTAGGGTCAATAACACTAGGATAAGGATTTGTCAGTCCTGGGTTTGAAGGTCATGACCTTTTGGATTCTTCTTTTTGGCATTCTTCAGGGAACCATTGACGTTACTTGAAGGTGATATGTTTGATTGGCGATTATGGCATATGTCATGGTGGCACTACTTTGAGGTTTAGTTAACATTAATTTTGTTAATATAGTTTTGGTCACTGACAGCCATAAATAGTAGACATATGTGCAGAGCATAATCACAGCCAACTATACAGAGAGGGGATCATGAACCTGAAAGAGAACGTTGACCCCTGCCCAAAAATGGAGAGATCTTTGTTCCATTTAGATGAGCTTTGATTCTCTTTAAAATCATCACTGCACACAGTGAATAAGATGCCGTGTTTAAAATGGTTGCAGCTTAGTAAGATTTTGTTTTATACTGGAACTGACCTGATTTTAGTCATTTGCTTTTAGCATACAATATACGTTAATACTTTGGTTTGTAGAAGTATCCCTAGAATACCCCTACTTGTTGTGGCCAGAGAAAAACTGCATTTCACTTGGATTTTGTGATGAAAATCTTGGGGATTTATGCAAAAGCTTAGGGAGAATGGTCTTTGTGTGGCTGATTTTTCAATACATTAAGGAAAAAATATATTTTGGTTGGAAGAGAAAAGAAACTCTTTGCCACCAGAAACCCAGCATTATCACATTAGAATCACCCTGGCTAGCAATTCTGCAAAGTTCTAGTTTCAAGAAAGAGGCATGCATAAAGAAGTTGGTGTATTTTTAAGTTTAAAAGTTTTTGTAGATTTAAAGAAGAGATTTTATTTGATGGCTTTTTATACAGTGATCATAACTGTTGTCTCACAAACAGATCAGCATCCCTGTTGGGTAGGCAGATATTATTATTCCCATTTTACATACAGGGGCTGAAGCACAGATAGGTCTCACATCAGAAAAAGCAACCAGATTTTCTGAATGCCAGCCCTGTGCCAGGACCATTTTCCCTTTCAGATAAACTCCAGTTGCAAAATTTGGACCTGAAATTTTGGCCCCTCTTTCCCTTGACTTTTTGGTGATGAACTAATCCAAGGTTTTGACTCAGCCCAATTATAGGGATCATGCCTAGCCATTAAATTCATATGTACTCTTAGGTTGGATCCTGAACTTACCCCCACTAAGTTTTGGACTTGTTTGGATTCAGGCATTTGTTTCAGGGTTATCGCTGCTTAAATACTGAAATTCGAACACATATTCAACCTCATTCCTTCCCCCTGTGCAGTCCAATAATCCCTCCATGGCAGACATGTCATACACAGTATGATGACAAAAACAGTGGGTTCAGTTAGTGTAATGTTCATGGTATCTGAGGAGCTCCTTAAATTAAGACACTGAGACTCACTTGAGAGGCACCACACACAAACTCTAAGGGACACATTTCAGAAGTGAACTCTAATTCTGGATGCCTAGACCTGTAGGACCTGGTTTATGAGAAATATGGAGCACCTATGATGCCAAGTGAAGTCAGTGCCCAAGGACAAAATTTCAAACTCGGGTGCCTAAATGTAAGTACCCAAACCCATATTTAGGCAGCTAAATAAATGGACTAATTTTCACAGGTAGTGAACACCTGCCAGGGATGGAGGGGTCTTCAGCATTTCTTTATAGTATTTCTTCTTTTACTCTCCCCCATACTCTCAAAGTTGTCATGGCATCCCTTTTCTTGCAAGGAGGTCTGTATACAGCCCATTCTGAAATTTTACACAACCCACTGCCTCAGTTTGCCAAGGAATGCTGTTAGAGACTGACACAAGGTGATCCCAGCAGCCCTAGTGTCCCACCTCTGGTAGGCTCCGTTCCTGCTGGCTAGGCAAACACGCTCAGAATCCATCCCATATGTCCAGGCAGTCCTATACAGGCAGAATTACAGTGTAAAAAAGTTATGCCTTGCAGGAGGTGGGTTAGTCCTTTACTATCAGTCTAGTTCATTCAAGTATCGGTTTCAGAATCATAGAAATTAGAGATGAAAATACCCCCTACTGGGTCATCTAGTCTGCCTTCTGTCGAAGTGGGATTCTTCCCTAGTATATATTTTCTGGTGCTTTGTCAGACACAGCATAGTTCGTATCAGACTTGCTGTGAATAAGTTAAACAATTCAAACTAAAGAGAGCTGATCTGGAGTTCTTGTAGGGTTCTGTTCTGTTGTTCTGCATATTGTCTGTATCAAGCAAGCTGGTCCATGCTTTTGTCATGATGACTAATGACCTGCCAGAAGAAGGAAAATAAGCCTTATGAAACAGTGCTGTATGCAAGGGTAGGTGGCCCTGCCCTTCCAATTTCTTTGAAGGCAAATTGTTATTTCTAACCTTTCTAAAGAAGCTCTTCGAGATTCAGAATTCAAAAATTGCCATTTTCCTAACAATATTGATGACTCAGCGGTCATCTGGAAATGGTCAACTAAAGCTTTATTTGTGTCTAAAACATAATCCATGCTTTATTTTAAAATGTGTCTGTGAATCAAGATGGTAATTAGTACCATTAACTGTGAACCAATTTAATGAACTGATTGATATTTGAAAAAAGTTATAGTTTAAGTGTCTTTACTTCTATTCCAGTCAAAACCAAGACTCACCAAGAATAATTATAATGCCTACATCTTACCTAATTTTACCATCCAGACATCTCAAAGCACTTTAACCCCATTTTACAGATGGGAAAACAGACATAGAGATGCAAAGTGACCCCTATCAGGTCAGTGGCAGAGCTGGGAATAGACCCTATGTCATAAGAACGGCCATACTGTGTCAGACTAATGGACCATCTAGCCCGTGTCCCGTTTCTCTGTCAGATGCTTTAGAAAAAATGAACAGAAAGGGCAATTTTGAGTGATCCATCCACTGTCATCCAGTTCCAGTTTCTCGCAGTTGGAGGTTGAGGGATACCTGTAGCAAGGGGTTGTATCCTCAACCATCTTGACTAATAGCCATTGATGGACCTATCTGCCAGGAGGATAAGTGTCATAAGTCCTACTCCAGAACATTGCCTCTCATGGAGTATAGGGGAAAATGAGCAGTTAATCTTATTCCCTCCACTATGCAATGGGTTAAATTTTGCCCTCCTTTATCCCATGCAATAATACTGACTCCACTAGTGGCAGCCCAAAGAGGTTACACAGAAAAATAAGTAAGGCCAAAATTGATCAAGTATGGCCTTCCTGTGCTACTCATTTCTTCATGGGCTGTGATTCCTGCCACACTTACATTGTGACTTCATTTCTCACTCTGCTTATTTTCTGGTATTCACAGCAATGATTGAACCCCTTTTGATTGATCTTTCAGAAGGGGAAACTCAATGACTGATAATGACCTGAAGAAGAGCTCCGTGTAACTCAAAACCTTGTCTCTTTCACCCACAGAAGTTGTCCAGTAAAAGTATTACCTCACCCACCTTGTCTCTCTATTTACTGTAGGCGTCATTGAATGAAATTGAAGTAGGACAGTAATATCCATAATCTGACTCTTCTAGCTTTTTAAGCCTGGTTAAGAGTATTTTGAAGTATTGCTATTCAGCTGCAAAAGCAATGAAGGTTTAAAGGACTCAATGAATTTGCAACAAAGATGCCCTATGTATATATTTCAGAGTAGCAGCCATGTTAGTCTGTATCTGCAAAAAGAACAGGAGTACTTGTGGCAGCTTAGAGACTAACAAATTTATTTGAGCATAAGCTTTCGTGGGCTACGAAAGCTTATGTAGCCCATGAAAGCTTATGCTCAAATAAATTTGTTAGTCTCTAAGGTGCCACAAGTACTCCTGTTCTTTATGTATATATTAATTCTGAGTAACTTATGCTGGACACAGTGTATTGTTTAAACTTGCTATGAAAACCAAAACTACTACATCACTAGCATTTCTCATTGTTAGTATGGCTGTGGTCCAGTGGATCAGGCATGACGCAGGGAGACAGGAGACCTGCATTCTACTGTTGGCTCTGCTGTGTCACCTTGGGCAAGTCCCTTCACAGGCCTTGTCTATTTGGATTCAATGGTTTTGGGGGCAGAGACTATCCATTATTATATATTTTTATTCAGTGCCTAGCACAATGGGACTCTGTCCTCACCCCCGAGAGGCTACTCAAATACTACTAATTGTCACGGAGTCCCTGGGCGATGCTCTGGAACTGCTCCCCACAAAGCCAGTCAGGACTTTGGGGAGCCTCCTCTCCCATGGAACAGACTGTCTTCAGGGCAAGAAGCTCACACGGCTTCACCTCCTGGGTTTCTCTTGGGAGCATTCAGCATATGCTCCTCCGTGCGCTTCCCACAGCGAGTCCGCCCGGGCGGGATCCTGGGGAAGCCAGAGAGTCCTGCACGCACCCCCACTTCGCAGTCAGACGTGACTCTCAGACAGCCAGTAAAACAGAGGTTTATTAGATGACAGGAACATGGTCTAAAACAGAGTTTGTAGGTCCAGCAAACGGGATCCCTCGGCCGGGTCCATTCTGGGGCCCAGCGAGCCAGACACCCCCATCTGCACTCACTCCTAGTCCCCAGCCAGCTCCAAACTGAAACCCCCTCCAGCCCCTCCTTCTCTACTGAGTTCCTTTCCCGGGCCAGGAGGTCACCTGACCTCTTTGGTCTCCCACACCTTTAGCATCCCCTTGCAGGGGGGAAGGGCCTGGCCATTAGTTGCTAGGCGACAGAGGGTCGGCCAGAAACTGAGGCACCCACACAGTATTCAGAGGAAACATTAAGAACAGTCCCACTTCATCACACTAATAATAATCTATTGATTATACTTTAACAATAATTTTTTTTTAAATATTCTATTCAAAATTAACTTACATATTCAAGATCTTGTATACTCTGTAGAAAGTTACATCCACATTCTGGGCCGAGGTTCCTAGAGTCCAAAGTGCTCTGGCATGGCAGATTGCAAATTTTGCAGCAGCTTCACTGACATTTTAAAAAAATCATCTTTAATGAATTAGAAATGCAGAAGCACCCATGTTATTTATTTTGATATTCATTTCAGCTTATTTTGTCCCATTCCCACATTTCCACTTTTCAGTATGCTGCAGATTTTTGCATTCACAATGCAGGACTGCATCCTAGAAGTTATCATGGGGGAAATTAAGGTGCAGTCCCGTATGAAAAATTGTGGATACCTGGAATGACAATACATGAGTCCAGTAGGTGTATTAAGAGCGGGATCAACAAGAAAGGGAGAATTTGAGAGCACTTCATTTACTGAATGCCATCAATGTTCCAAGGTACATGGACAGACATTCCCTGAACCAAGCAATTCATACTCTAAGGGGCAAATTGTATCTCTAAAGGGAAAAACCCATACTGAAGCTTAGAGACTCTATTATGTTCCTCTTACTGAATTTTCTTTGAATTCTTCCATTGGGGTGAGGGTCCACTTCCCCCACCAAAATCAAGAGAAAGGCAAAGGTTTAGCTTCCCCCCAATCCCCTCCCTCACATAAATCACACGTCCCCTAGAGCTAGTGTCATTCATACACATGCCCCAAGCCACTTGTGCTGTCTTCTTGAGTGCCATAGGGAGAAGCATCTCCATACTCTGTTTTGGCAGAAAAGGTTCAATGCATTTTTTCCAGGTGAGGAGAAATGTGGCAGCTACATGACATCATCAGCCCAGCAAAGGAACTCTCTGCAGGAATTTCTAGTGAAACTAGTATGCTGTCACGTACACAGGCAAAATGTCATACTCACACACAGGCATGTCGGTATGTATAGGATAATGTCTGCATAACAATTGTGGAGGAATTCTGTTTGCACACAGAATTGGCCAGCAGCGTCATGTTTCTGCCCCGTTTCTTTTCATTGAAAGACACTTGTTGACACTTTTGACAGTAGGGCAAGAATCCAGCCCATGAAAAATGAAGCAGTTGTTTGGTTTAAGATTGCATGTCTCTGGCCAGTGGAGATATGTTATTACTCCCAGTTGAGCACTACATTAATTTCATAGCTGGAGTGGATCTTCATCTTGTGTTACTCAGACCAGTAGAGCGATATCAGTTCACACCAGTTGAAGATCTGATCACCAGGGGCAGTAAAAGGTGTTTGTGTCCATTTAGTCAGGACAATGTTCTCTACATCCTTTGAACTCTCTATGTGATATCATGTCTACACTTACAAGCTTACAGCAGCACTGCTGTACGGATACGGCTGTGCTGCTGTGAGAGAGCTCATGTAGCCCCGTTATGCTGACGGGAGAGATCTCTCCCAATTACAGCATAAAACTAGCTCAGCAAGTAGCAGCAGCTATGTCGGCGGGAGAGCATCTCCCGTTAACATAGTGTTGTGCACACGAGAGCTTATGTCGGCAAAACTTGTGTTACTCAGGGGGGTGGTTTTTTACACCCCATATTGACTCTCTGAATGCAGGCAATAGGCATTTCTGTTTAATAGAGCCCTGAGCTGTTCAATTCCCACCAGCAAGGAAATGTTTTTCAGGATTTCAAACCCATCCAAACATTCCCAACTAAACATTTGTTATGCTGTCCCTTTAATGCTGCCTAGGGGGAGGATATGCTGATTTACAGCAGTGGTTCTCAACCAGGGATCCAGGGCCCACTGGGGGGCCGCAAGCAGGTTTCAGGGGTTCCGCCAAGCAGGGCCGGCATTCGACTTGCTGTGACCTAGGACAGAAAGCTGAAGCCCCACTACATGGGGCTGAAGCCTGGGGTTCCAAGGCCTGCCACGTAGGGCTGAAGCCGAAGTTTGAGAACATCGCTTCACGGGGTCCCCTATGACATGGGGCCCTGGGCAATTGCCCTGCTTGCTACCCCTAATACAAGCCCTGCCTTTTATATGCAGAAAAATGGTTGTGTTGACACAGGTGGGCTGTGGAGTTTTTATATTACATTATGGGGGGGCCTCAGAAAGAAAAAAGTTGAGAATCCCTGATTTACAGTTCACTAACAGCATCGTTCCAGCCAGCCAATCATACTGTAATGGGTGTGCTGAAGAAGAAAGGGATTAGAAAATCAGTGGGCATGGAGGGGAGAGAGAAAACACAAGAGAAAAGGAAAAAAGGGAGGCACAGAGCAGAGGGAGAGAATGAGAGAGACAATTACAGGATAGAGATTCAGAAAACAACAAAAGATTGAGAAAAAGAAATGGAACCTTTAAAGCAACGAGAGAGAAAGAGAGAGAGAGAGAGAGAGAGAGAAGAAATGTGTGGCCCAGTAAGCAGAGAAAGTGGGAGATAGACAGAGGGCCCTGTAAACAGATAAACTCTTGGAGCACTATTCTCTAGCCACAGGATACAAATAATACCCCATTGAAGAAAATAATAGCTACTCATATCCTGCTGCGGGAGAATATGGCCCCTAGATTCAGAGCAAGAGTGAGAGATAAAGATATGGCCTTAGAAGCATAGGTGGGCAAGTCCTAAGCAATCCAGCCCTAAGATGTCCATTAAGCTAAACAGGCTGCTGATCTGAGATGTTTGTTTTTCTGTCGACAATTTTCATGCCACAAAATGTAAACTTATTAAACAACGGTACTGCCTTTCCAGGAAATAAAAAGGCTGCTATGTTGATCAAACCTGGATATGAAACAAAAAGAAAAGAGAATTCGCTTCTGGTTTATAGCTGTTGCCTCAATAGCAGTAAAATATTAAAATGGTCTATAGAGTATTAATTATCAAACCACAATCACATCACACTCCACAAATAAAGAAAGACCTAGAGAAGAAATGTCAGTTCTGCTGGAATAGTATTAAAATATGACTCCTTAACTTGGTCTGAAACCAAGTGCAGTGTTGCCAATCTTACAATACAATAAAAGCATACAAAAATAATGAGTAGTGCCCCCCAGGAGATTGGCTTAAAAGTAATTAAGTTTTTTAAAATAGTACATGTTGGGTTCTTTTTAGCCGAGATTCTCATGAAATCAAATAACTCCAGTATCTGGGGGTATATGAAAAAAAAATCAAGTCGCTACACATGCAATCAAATAATGAAAGTTGATAACACTATAAGTGTAAACTGAACCGGAGTGAGTAAGAAAAGGAAAGCATAGGGGATGTGGCTGGCACAAGCAGAGTGGTGTGGACAAGGACTTTGGACACAACTTTGGCAGTTTGTGCTGGGTGAATTCTGATATAGAGTTTATATACTGTGCAATTAGGTCTCAGTACCTTAATTTAAAGATCTCCCAGTAAGCTGAGATAAGAGTCTGCTTGGTATGAATTTTTTGGATGCCATTCTTTCACTCTGTTGTTATAAAGTGCCATCTTTTGTTTTATCTCAAGAGAGTTACTAATCTTTTCAGCTAGATAAATACACTTCTAATATGTTCTGAGTAAATTGCCTTCGAAAACAATGTTTTAGGGAAATAATCTGAAAGTTCTTAAAAGGAAAATGTCAAGATATTTTTCATAATTATTTCAATACTTTTTCTGCAGATGTTTATAGGAAACACTTGAAAGTTAGAAACCAGGTTGTCTAATCTGCCTATGGACACCCACGTCCTATTAAAATGTATGAGAATTGGGCATCCAGATCCCCATGGCACTTTTGAAAATCACAGTTATATTTCTAACCAAATTCTTGCACACCCACACTAGTTTGATATTATAGGGGTTCTTCTGGATGGTGGGTAGGAATCACTACTTTGTTTTGGGAAAAGATTACATAAACCCAGATTCAGCAAAACGCTTGAATCCATCCTTGTTCAGCAAGGCCCCAAATCGAGCAAGATGTTTAAGTATGTACCTCTAACATCAAAGTAATTGAGACCATTGAAGTCAATGAGACTCCTCACATGCTTAAAAGTAGGTACCTCTCTGAATCAGGGTGAGAATACTTTCTTTTTAAGGAAACAAAAAAACATAACAAGGATTACATGGAATTTCCAAAGAAATCCTCCTTTTGACTTCACCGGGACCTCCATGTGCAGTGGCCTTGCAGAATCCAGCCCAAGGTGCAGAAAGGAAAGTCAGTTTGGGTGCCTCCCAACTTTAACAGTGTCTGGCTTTACATATTATATGAAGTATTAACAACCATTCAGTTATATTTTAATAAATCCAATTCTAATCAGAATGTGCTAGGCTGTTCCACACTGTGCTTAGAACTGAACATGCAGCCATGAGCTGAGGAGATAACTTTCAAATGCAGGGCCAAATCCTAGCCTTATTCACACTAGTAGTCCAATAATCTTGAATATTCAGGTGATTACACTGAGCAGGACATGGCCCTTAATCTATATGCAGAACTGGTGCCAACAAGTATTTGTTGGATTTGTTGTCAACAAGTATTCTTACTTGATATTGTAAAACTGATTAAACCATCTCAACAAGGATGTTGATTGAAAATTCTTATCTGCATCTGGACCTTTGTCAAACGTGGTGGGAAAAGAGATTTTAATAACTCTGGACCCCGATTCTACAAACACTTAATGAGTAACCTTACCACATGCCCCATTTAATTCAATGGGGTTACTCACATGCATAAAGTTATTTATGTGCATAAGTGTTTGCAGAATTGCAGCCTTCAGCTGTATCAACTTTTCACAGGCCTATTTTAATAATGGCCAATTCTTATGACATTGTCTAAAATCTTGTGATATTTGGCATTTTTCTTAAGGCCCCAGCTCCTGGAGTCTTGTTATTATTTAAGAACCTCAACTTTTAAAAGAAGAGAAAATAGAACATGCCCACATGGCATATAGGCCCTTGAACTCAATTATAGATCTACTGATGGCCTTCTGTCAACCTATGATTGATGGAGTCCAACAAAAGCCATCACAGTCATCAATCTCAGTAAGGCATTTGATAGTTTGGCATGATAAGCGCCTAGTGAAACTCAATGAGATGAGAGTCTGTGGTAGAATGTACCTTTGGATAAGAGATTTTCTATGTTATAGGAAAAAAACCTGTAAGACTAAATAGTATTTTTTCACAGACAAGCCAATTCAGGGTGGAAACTCCTCAGGGATCATTTAAAGTTAGGGTGACCAGATGTCCCAATTTTACAGGGCTTTTTCTTATATAGGCACCTATGACCCCCCCCCCCCCCCCCCCCCCCCCCCCTTTTTCCCTCGCTATCTTGTCTCCCCCTTTAAAGTCCTATTCTTTTCCTCCTGTACTCCACTGGACTGTCAGGCTGCTTGACATCATCTATATTCACATATGCAGACAATTTTGCACTTTGTATCACAGGTCGTGAAACAGATGTATTGGAGTATGAATTGAATGAGGACTTTGAAATTGAAACTAAATGGACAAAGGGACATACACTCCAGCTGAATCCAGCTAAAACCAAGTCCACCTACTTTACCCAAATCATAGGAGGTTTAACTACAATCTAAAATTGATATTGGATGGAGACGCTATTGCCATTGAGAGGAACCTGTTTTACCTTGAGTGACCTTGAAGATGGAACTAAGTTTTGGTTCACAATTCAAAAAGATGGCAACCAAAACAAAGAAGAAATTGAAACTTCTACAATGTATTGCCAGCACCAATTGGGGTTCATGTGTGAGGACAATGAAAACAACATACAGCATACCTGTTTGGTCACATACTGCTCCCACTAATCTTCCGAAGATCAACCTTGTGCTGTCATCTGCAGTTCACAGGATAATTGGAGCTGTAAGATTACTCTAACAGCAATTTCTGAACAAGCGTCTGATGTGCAACCTCTTGAGAATCATAGAAAAGAACAGTGAATTCAGTATGGAAATCATCTTCATTTCCTACCAGAATATCATCACTGTTCATGTCTGCTCAGAAACTGAAAAACCAAATCCAGGCTGAAAGGATCATCTTGTTTTGAAAGGTGTGTAAAGGCTACTGAAGAAACAGGAGCACTTGATAATGTCAGGAGGATAGAGTGCAGAATAAGTTTGTATGCCTAATAATTGCTCCACATGAACCTATCTGCTTTAGTTAATGTCTCTCTTTTTGGAACCTTGCTCGAAGGAACACATAGTCCTGGCCATGCGGGCAGGGGACTGGACTCGATGACCTCTCGAGGTCCCTTCCAGTCCTAGAATCTATGAATCTATGAATCTATGCTAACGAAAACTGTAGAAAAGACCACTCAACAGTATCAGTCACAAGGCAAATAGATTCATGTTTACACTGATGGTTCACAAGAAAAATCCTTCAGGATTATTGGTTGTGGTGTCTTCAGCCAGTGACCTAATGGAGAGAATATAAGAAAGAGCACTAGTTCAGGATACATCAGCTCAAACTACATGGTTAAATTGAAACTATTCTCACTGCACTGCAAGGAATAAACAGAGCAGAAATAAAGGTAGTTGTGGTGATATTTGTTGACTCCTTGGTGATCCTTGGTTTCTTTAGAACAAACCAGAATGCTATCAACATGCAATCTGTAAGGAAGCTCGAAGGAAAGTGGGGCAATAAATTGACTTTTCAATGTGGGAGTGAGATAGCTGGTGACCTGCCAAAACTGGAAGATCAAAAATTCAGAATGGAATGACAATGGTGGAGGATATTGACACCACCTCAAGGAAAATATCAGCTGAAAAAAATGGTCAAAATATAGCAGATCCTCTGAGTGATATCAAAGCATCTTGGAAAATGACATCCACTATCATAAGACTGCAGTCAGGGCACACTGCAGGAATGAAAATCAATAGAGATGGAACCAAGATATAGTTACTCTGCAGGATGTGTCAGGAGCAGGTTTTGATACCAGCTAATGCTTTATATGTAATAGCGTAAGGAAATGGAAGCTTTTCTGGTTGGACACCTTAGATCAAACCCTTACAAAGGAGCCTGTACAACTGTACAAGTTGTTGAATTCATTCTTGAGCTTCATGGCCTCATATGATTATTGTGGGACAAGACAGCAACAAACATCACCTCAGCTTGCTTTTTTAAAAAAATATATCATTTTTATTTTTATTTAAATGTTTAGTCCTCTTGGTTGTGGAGAAAAACTCACCCCCATGAGCTCTAAAGAGACAAACCCAGAAGGCAAATCACACAAACTCAACATTTGTTTGGTTTAAAATAATGAGATTTTAAATATGTCTCTTGATTTTGGGGGCCTCACTTGTGAATTTTGAATGCTTGGGGTTGGCAATTCGGTGCTTGTGCCTCCAATTGAAGTCAATGGCAAAACTCTAATGGGAGAAGAACTGGGCCAAAATCAGTAACTTGCTCACCTTTAGAACTCATCCAAGAGATTTGGTCAGCAAATGCTGTAGGTTTTTATTTTTTCATACAAAGTGCTACGTCTATTTCCTTTTTCATCTAAGTTTTTATGTTATGATTTCAAATTTATATATAAAGTTTCAATAAATACATGTAATAAACAGCCAGATGAACTAGCAGAAGAGCAGTAACACTGTCAAACTACAGCTATCACTGTATCTATTTCTAACTACAACTATCACTGTATCTATTTCTAACTAGAGGTTACATTCAATCATATATATGTTTTCTTGTGGTCGTAGAGAGCCATCAACGTTTTACCTGTAATATAGAGACATCACTGTAGCACTGGTGAACTAATAAAAGGAAAATGTAAAAAATAAAGAGAGTGTTTGCATTCCTCGGTCAGCATTTCATTACTTCATTCTTTGTAATAAAAGTGAAAAATGCTGTCAGCAGGGGCGTGTATTTTTAAACCTCATTATTTTCCTCCTATGACTCTGCTCCTGTTTTCTTTCATTATCTTTGCAGATCAATAAAAGTTTGACTTGAAGAAAATCATGGCACAAGGGTTTTTGTTTGTTTGTTTAAGTATTTCAACCAAAAGATAATTACCTTTCCCAATATAATATCTGATTACAGTCAGTACAAATAAACAGAAACCAAGAGCTTCTGACCAGTCATTTAGGATGGAAGATTAAAAGCTGACCTCGGCTACCAACCCCGGCCGCCAGGTAACTGTTATAGAACATGTTTACAGCAGGATGATTTCCTAACTGATAAAATCCATGAATAAATAATGGTATGCACAGTTCTTAGCAGGTTGGTGAGTCTACCTTTCTGTTTCTGTTCTGACTTAGCACTATCTGGGAGTTCCTGGAAGGAGAACCCCTATTATATTATCATAAAATTGTCTTTTTTCTGGGCTGAATACCACATTTGTTTATGCATGTTTTACTCCGCAAAATGCCCATTCATTTAAATGAGCAATTTACCTGAGTAAGGACACTGGACCCAAGCCTGTAAATCCATAGTAGTCCTTACTTATGTGAGTAATCCCATTGACATCAACAAAGCCATCTAACTTCGGAGGAACTACCTGCATGTGCGAGGGTTTGCAAAACAAGCCCAGGCAAAGAATTGTAGGATTTAGTCTTCTCATTTTAAAAAAATACACATAGAGAAATCTCTAATTATATATAAGTAAAGTTGCTTTTTGATATTACCACATAAGTTCCACTTCTGGCAAAGAGACTTTGCGGAGGCTAATTTGGACACATTTTCAGTTAGCACATTGGCACTCTTATGTAATTTTCATAGAGGTCTTATTCACTGAAGAGTTGTGGCTACCCGTCCCCTAGTTCTTCAAACAGAGCTATTTGTTGAGTCTCTTGAACTGCTGTATGAACAGATAAACATGTTACACATGAAGTACATTAGGTGGAGGTAATATACAGATGATTATATTTAAGGGCTTACAATAGTCATTAAGAGCTTCTAACCACAGGCTCTGGCAGAGCTAGTCTCGGGCCTGCACTGCATGTCTTGGCTACATCCTTAACTAGCTTTCTGTTTCTATGCATTGACACATGGCCAATCTTGTCAGCCTGGTGGCAATGAAAAAATGAAATTTTGTTAATAGGATTATAAGATTTAGGGAATATAATGTTGTTGCAGATGATTTATTTTGAAAGCTGATTTTGTTTTAGTCCAAACAAGCTCAGCCCAGCACACTAGGGGTTTACAGCCATTATGCCAAACACAATCATTGCTGGTTTGAAAGATGTGATTGCTTTTTAATGTGGAAATTTCACAAGGTTACAAAGAGGAAAAAAATTAAACTCCTTTCTTATAACAAAGTCACTTTGGGATATGTGCTACAATGCCCTGACAGTGTCCAGACACCCTGGCCACATTACACATCAGAAATGTGGATCAGTTTGATTTACACCATTTCTCAATTGTGTTTCTGCTATGCCTTTGAAAAAGCCTAACAGTTTTTAGCAAAAATAAATATGGAGGTTTGTAAAATGTATTGTGAATAGCAAAACCACAACTCAAGGGCCAACCAAGAACAGGATGGATAGGAAGAGCACAGACAAGCAAGTAGATATTATTGGGACAAAATAATCTCTCACCATTTCATAGCTGTGGGTCCGGAATGACAGCTCACAGTTTGGCATATGCAGAACTAGTGTGATTGTCTTGGTTCTTCAGGGCACTAGACAAGCTTCTTTTAATTGGCTAGCAAGATAAACAAATACAGTACTAAACAGCCCAATCATTTTCAACAGTAATCTCCCTAAGGATGTAAATAGATTTCCAAAATGATGGCTAAGCCCCGTTTCTCCCTGAGTTTTAGCAGAGATTGTGTCGCTGACTGAAAAACCTTTGTTGTTACAAGAGCCTAATGGCACATACTGGATGGGGCTTCTTAGGAAAACATGCATTGAGCTGAGATAACCTACATAAAGAAATTAAGCAGCAGGGCCAGAAAAGAATTAATTCATTCACATCTTTCAAATGTACCATTAAAATAATTATGTGAATGGAGTAGCTATGCTGTGTGTATGAAGGGCAGGATGCAATAATTGCACCTATTTCCCCCCTTTCCAGCAAAGACATTCCTACTGCTCTGTAGTGCAGGGACTTCTCCTTCAGGAGGGAAATTGGGGTGTGGGGGGAGGGAACATAAATGATGAAGCTGAAACCTTGCCTTGTAACAGTGGATTGAAATGACATGTGCGCTACGGAACCTTTTTCTTTTCAAAGTAATTTGCTACCATTATATTGCCTGTGCATTTTGAATACATGTCAGCCTGTTCTCTTTTAACTTGGGGGAGGGGAAGGTGGTATTATTGCAAGACTCCTTGCAAAAGCTCAGCAGACATTATTATTACATCTGCTGGCTGCAGCAGAGGGAGCACAAAATGATGCGTGTTTATTAAAGGGATGGGGGAAGAGGAAGGAAATGCATTCAGTTGTTTTTAGGGAAAGCTGGGTTGGGAGAAGGGTTGAAGGATTTAGCATGAAGAAATATTCCAAAGACAAATTTAGGCTGGCTTCCATCTCTGTAACTGCCATTCAGCGTCTAGCTGGTGCCATTGAAATAAATGAGCCTCATTTGCCTGGGAGACATCCAGAGACTCTCAACAACAAATCTTACCCAGAGTTTAATTCAGTTGTGGCAAACAGGATTCCTATTGCCTCAGGTGTTTTCATTAAGACTTCCCTTCTATCCCACAGTCTCCTGTTCTTCTTCTATCTGGCTAGAAACACTGTGCGGCTATTTTATCTGTACAGTCCACTCCATTTATCCAAATGGCCTGGGGACATCCGAAACTTTCGGCTAACCGGGCGTCTGGATAAACAGAAGTGCTATTTTGAGCTGCAGTTTCACTGATCCAGAAATATGGGGAACAAAGGAACTAACACTGATGCTTGCTTAATATTTTTGCACTTGATGAAAGAGTTAGAAAACAACTTCATTGAGCATATTAAAACTCCAGAAATGGATTAAAGCCACTGTGGACCTAATTTAATTCTGAAGAATTTCCCTTTAACAAAAAAAAAAAAAAAAGACTAAGCACAGTCTGTCATTGATGAGCATTTCTTTTTTGTACAGCCTTCTGATGGAGTTGACACAATACTAGAATTTGTACGTCATCTGCATCAGCCTGGTTTTCTAATCAAATGACAGCTTTCTCCAGGCACTTGCTGGCCTCACCACGAGTCAGGACTCCCACATCACCAATTTCAGTCTGCTCCTGCTCTAACCCAGATTACACAAGCTCACTGCCAGACTAGTCTCTGTACCCCACATCAGCTTTGTCTGTCTCAGCCCAGTTTTCCGCCTCTTAGGCATGAAAAGAAAATTGTTTGCCAATGGTGTAGACGTTGCTGATTGCTTCTTGCTCTTGATCAGAGGCATCAGATACACCAGGGGTCTGGGAGCCCTATTTTCATAGGTTCTGGAACTAGGGGTGCTACTGCACCCCCTGGCTTGAAGTGGTTTCCATCATTTACAGGGTTTGCAGTTTGGTTCAATGGCGCTCAGCACCACCACTATACAAATTGTACCAGCATCCTTACCTATGTTTCCATAATCTCCAGCAGTGGGCTACAGAAAGGTGTGATTGGAATCATTAGCTGTGCTCATTATTTCACTGATACTCATCTGATGGGTGCCATGGTGCTGTTCAAACCAGCTGAGCAGTAAAAACTGCCTCTTGGCCATTCAGCTCTCGGTGGAAGTGTTTTACCTTCTCTTTAAGCATGGGTCTGGATATCAGGATACCTTTCATGCAGCTGTGTACAAACCACATGTTTACTACATAATCCAAGGCCTTGTCATGACACACATGCACGGTTTTCCTTTCTTTCACCCAAACGCCACTGTCCATGTTCACAGCACAGCTCTGCAGCTTGTCCCTCACCTCCCAAATGTTGCAGATGTGGAGTGATCAATGTTGTACCAAGGAGTGGCAGAAGCTTCCTAAAATTTTGTGGGGGGACACTAGAGCCCGAATGGTGGCCCCTCCCGCTCCAGCGCCCCTCCCTCCGAGGCCCCACCCTCACACCGCCCCTTGTCCCTGAAACCCCATCCCTTGCACCACCCTGTCTCCTCGAGGCCCAGCCCCGCCCCGCTCGCTCCTCTTCTCCCCTTCCCACCATCGCTCACCCTTACAGCCAGTAAAAAGTGTGGGGGGGAACATGGCCCCCTGGTCACTCTGTTCCAGCACCCCTGATTGTACCACTGCATGACATCAAAAATATCAGTAAACAACCTCAAGAATCTGTGATTTCTGCTCTAAATCCATCACAGATTTTTTTCTTTTTGACATTGTCCTCCAAAGCTGCTGTTGCTGCTGAAACAGAATTAGGTCTCACTACCTACAGGTAACCTCTCAGAATCACTATACAAATACAAAGCTGTTTATTAAAGCTAACAGGTGCTAAGAAGCTAATTGAGATGTTACCAGTGAATAACAAGGATTGTCAGATAAAGGGCACTGTGACAAAGTGGGGTTTTATTCACCTTGTTATGTTGCATGTGAGTCTTACTGTCCTATACTAATGCTGTGTGTACCTCAGTTTCCCTCTGTATTACACCAATGCCTAGGCGGTGGGAATTGGGTGTGTGACTTTTCCTGAGGCCCTCAGGGCATGGGAGGCTGCTTAGAGGTCTGCACGTAGGCGATGGCCGACGCCCTTTGTGAGACCCAGGAGGGGGATGCAACCAGGTGACACCTTTTCCCCACGGGAAGCAGGACAAAAGACCAGAGGAGGAGCAATGGGCGTGTCAGAGGCCAGGCAGGGGGATCCAGGGCAGTCTGCTGTGAAGGACTGGAAGAGGGGGAGTGCAGACCTTCTGGCCTGGGGTTCCCCCAAGATGGAGTCTGCTGAAAGTCACTGACTTCTGAGCTACCAAGCTTTGTGCTATGCTCTGTTCCTGTTGACCAATAAAGCCTTCTGCTTTACAATGCTGGCTGCGAGGCACTGATGACTGCAAAGTTGGGGTGCGGGGCGCACTGGCTCCCCCCACCAAGGGGAAGGGTGAGGTGTGAACAGGGATGCTGAATGCTCCGAGTTCAGACCAGGAAGGTCATTGCTGAGGCAGCTTTTTGCCCTGGACAGCGTGCCCTGAGGGGAGCCATGCTACCCAGAGTCCTGCCTGGCTTCCTACCGAGCAATTCTAGAGCATCGGACCTGTGACTCTGTCACAGTGCTGTGTTAGAGAGATGGCAGGATGTGTATTTTTGAGGCAGAAAAATATTTTAAACAAAATTTCAACATTTCACTTCTTCAACTGTTTCACTTCCTGTTTCAGATCCCTAGTAGTAGAGTCTATATGGCAATGTTCATGGGGCTGATCAAGTTTGCTTTGAGGCCTGACCTATATATTCAGCATTTGGAGGTTTTAGTCTCCGTTTCTGTGCTTCTAGTTATTAGGAGAAGGAAGGGAAATAGATCAGGAAATCTATTTTAGTTTAGGCTTTGGGGGGAGGGATAGCTCAGTGGTTTGAGCATTAGCCTGCTACACCCAGGGTTGTGAGTTCAATTCTTAAGGGGGCCATTTAGGGAACTGGGGTTAAAAAAAAAAACCTGGGGATTTGTCTCTGAGGTCCCTGTTATTCTATGATTCTATTTTCCCCTGGTGTTGATTTGACTAAGAACAACTGAGCTATTTCTACAAAAAGTCTTTCATTCTCTTTTTGGATTGAAAAGTTAATAATGGTTGGAAGTGACTGTTAGGTGAGAGAAGGGAAAATCCTGACCATCTCTGGCAGTTTTGCTTTCAACTACGAGATTCTACTTTGGGTTCCTAATAATACTGAGAGGTGATACAAATTAATTAGCATCTCCTGATATATAGCATGAGTTGCCTCTTCCTGGGTTTCAGTGGTTGACAAGACTATAGGATACTAGGATAGAAATCTTATGCAACCAAAACCCAACAGCAAAGACCATTCACCAAAAAAACTGTACTGGTATTTTTCAATACAGACCCATTAAATCCTTCTGCGATGTTGTGGTTCAGTAGTTGACTTCTTTTTTATTTTAATAATAATAATAAAATGGTGGTGATTTACATTTGTCCCCATCTGTCTCAGAGCCATTGACAGAAATCTGAAAAGGAAGGTGGCATTGATGCATGGTGATGATGCCTTTAATACTTCACTCTGTAATGATAGCCTCATAAAGTGCTTTAAAAGGACTTGAGTGGTCAGGGCCAGGATTTGGGTTTGGAAGGAGAGGCAAACAGGCCTCACTCTGTGGTTTGTCATGCGATCCTGGAGGAGTGTTGAGCTGTGAGGAGCCTTTTTTTTTTTTTTGCACAGAAGCCCAACTAACATAATGAAAAGCGCAGCTTGAAAGGAGACCACTGCACACAGGTTTCTTCTGGTATGACAGGCTATTGCAGCCCTAATGGTAGGCTGCTGGACTAGAAGCAGTCTTTCATTGAGTTTGTCTTACAGAGAGGAAAAACTGCTTTGTGTAATAACTCTATGGCAAATGTTGG
This sequence comes from Trachemys scripta elegans, assembly GCF_013100865.1. Lineage (NCBI taxonomy): Eukaryota > Metazoa > Chordata > Testudines > Emydidae > Trachemys > Trachemys scripta. The sequence continues at coordinate 47,227,118 of NC_048299.1, forward strand.
CAGAAGATTTGCATTGCATACTGAAAGAGAGACATTTCTGACCGCAGCTCATGAACCACACGTATTTACTCTGGCACTTGTCCATTATTTGTTCACAGGCTTTCTGTCTCTGCTAAATGTGTTCCAATTTTGGGGGCTAAATCATTGCCAGTAGTTTCCAGGACATTCTGCTAGGCTAAGCAAAATTGCCCTAAGCAGTAGTCAGGAACCACTGGAGTAGTATTTTAAATACAGAGTATTTGCAGAAAATGAAAGATAGTGAGTGCCCTATCTGTCTGGCTCATGGCGCTTGTGTGTTGTACAAAGTCATGTAGGACAGAAGAGGAGGGATTCAAGCTATATGTCTTCCTTTAACCATTTCTTGTCACTTAATGAGCAACAATAACTTTAAAACCTGGATAAAAGGAAATGTTTTAAAAATCTGCATCAGTAGTTCCCCAGGTATAGCATATGCTCACATTAGCAAACTTTAGCTTGGAGAATTCTAATTATTCAATTATAAGATAGCTTTTTTGCCAAACACATGAAGAAAGCCATGTCTGCTGTTGACAGTCAATTGATATTATATGGCCCAGCAAAAACACCTATCTAAGCTCAGACAGCATATGAAAACAGGAACTGTTCTATTGGATCAGACCTATGGTCTGTCTACTCCAGAATCCTGTTTCCAACTGTGGCCAGCACCAGATGCTTTGGAGGAAGGTGGAAGGAACCCCACAATAGTATATGTGGGATTATCTACTTTCCTGGAAGGTCTTGACTTAATCCTCAATACTTAAAGATTGGCTCAAAGCATGAGGTTTTATATCTTTCCATACTCCTTTTGTTAGCATTAACTACGATAACGCTGGATATTGTTTTCCATATGAATGTCCAGTCCTTCTCTGAAGCTTGCTGAACTCTTGGCCTCAACGGTGGCAAGGAGTTCCATGGTCTAATTAAGCACTGTGTGGGGAAAAATCTTTCCTTTTATCAGTGTTAAATTTGCTGCTTTTTATCTTTGTTGAACGTCCTCTTGTTCTTGTGTTAAGAGACAGGGAAAACAGAAGCTCCTGATCTATCTTCTTAGACAATTCATTATTTTATATATTTATATCATGCCCCTTCTTATCCTCTTCCTTTTTAAGGTGAACAATCCCGTCTCTTTCCCTATGAGACCATTTCCAGCATTCTGTATGTTCATCTCTGATCTCCCTCTAATTCTGCAATACCGTTTTTAAGATGAGGTGACAAGTCCTGCACACAATATTCCAGATGAGGCCACACCATTGATGTACATAATGGCATAATTTCTGAATTATTCTCCATCCAATTTCTTATGCATCCTCATTTTTCTTTTTTAATGCAGTTGCATTTTTGTGGATCTTCTCTGAACCCTCTCCAATTTATCAACATCCTTCTTTTAGAAGACTAGACACAAATTTAAAGAACTCTAAGAGATTAGTGAGACACAATTTCTCTTTGTAGAATCCATGCTGGTTAGACTCTATCAGATCATGATCTTCCAAGTGTTTGATTATTCTATTTTAATTTATCTTTTTGACCATTTTACCAGGGACAGACGTAAGGATTACTGATCTGTAATTCCCTGGATCACCTCTAGAATCTTTTTTATTTTAGGTACAACATAATTGCTACCACCCAATCTTCTGGAATAATAACTATTTTTACTGAGGTCTGGTCTACGCTGGGGAAGGGGATCGATCTACGTTACGCAACTTCAGCTAAGGGAATAATGTAGCTGAAGTCGACGTACTTAGATCTACTCACTGCAGTGTCTTTACTGTGGCGAGTCAACTGCTGATGCTCCCCCGTCAACTCTGCCAGTGCCTCTCACTCCGGTGGAGTACTGGAGTCGACGGGAGAGCACTCGGCGGTCGATTTATCGCGTCTATACTAGATGCGATAAATCGACCCCCGCTGGATCGATCGCTGCCTGTCGATCCAGTGGGTAATGTAGACAAGCCCTAAGAAATTGCACATTTTTGCTGACTGCTCTGCCACTTTATGCTTACTCCCCTTCATGAATGTGTACCATCTGGCTCTGAGCACCTATTGCTTTTTCATTTATCATTTTGCTCCAACATCTTTTTTGAAACCTCAGTCTCTGACCATACCTTATCTTTATTACTAGGAAAGAACAGGGCCAGGGTAGTTTTCTTCCCAACGTCCTCTGTAGTGAAGTCTGATGCAAAGAAATCATTTAGCTTTGCAGCCATTTCCTTACCTTCCTTAATTGCTCACTTTATGCCTGGTGATCCAGTGGATACACTATTTCTTTTGCAGGCTTCCTGCTTCTGATATACCTAAATAATGTCATGTTAGTTTTTACATTTATAGCTATTTGCTCTTCAAAATCCAGCTCGGCCCTCCTACTTTCCCTCTTTTATCTTGCCTGCTGTATTTCGGCAGCACCACAGTCTGCTAGTGTATTACAGTTTTCTATTTAATAAGGGAAAGGGACTGCAGTGGGAAAGCAAAGGCGTCTGGAAAAATCAAACAATGTGAATTAATAAATTCTTTGTGGGCTAGAGGAAGCAATGGAGTTCAGACAGGCCCTTGGATGTTATGTTTTACAATGCCTCTTGAGGCCTGGGACCCACTGAAGCCTGTTTTCGGCCACCTTTGACTGAACTGAAATTAAGTGATAATAACCCATAATTAAAAGTGTGTCCCCTTGCTGTATTTCATTCCTTTTGTGCATTTTAGCTTTCAAAATTAGACAGAAATGAAGAGGAGATAGGCAGGTATACAGAGCAACCACATCTCTTAGTGGGGCCGGGGGAACATTTGACACCTCTTGGTTTCAGGGCCCCCTGGCTGTTTTTAATTTCACTAAATCATTCCCGGCTGGGGATTGTGTACTTTCAGTGGCCTCTCCCAGCAATGTGGAGGTGCATTGTCAATGTGCCAAATCTAGCTAAACTCCAGGGAAGTGTTGCAGCTTATAAGATGTCAGGCACATGAGGAACGAAGGGACTCCTCTGCTCTGGGGACCAATCATTAATGGAATTTAACTTGGATCTAGAAAATGAAGCCAAGAAATCTCACTTTCATTTTTACTTTGAAGCTATATTAACAGACAGGTGAACGGTCTGTGTAACAGATAGGTTAGTAGACTTTTTACATCATTGCTTTGAAAGCACAATGGTGGTGCTTTGTGTCTGAAGGTCCCTTGTTAAAGGGCCCATGACTGATGTGGTTTTTATGCAGGCAAACAAAGCTCTTACTGCCTTCAACGGATCAGGATGGATCTGGTTGTAGGTATCCTACAGGAAAATGGGTGTTGCAAACGAGGAGAATTGAGATGGATTCATGGATTTCACAGTATAGCTACCAGATAGGATGGAAAGTCTGGGCCCAAATCCGTTCTCACTGAAGTCAATGGAAATTTTGCTAGCAGTTTCAATGAGGGGAAGATTGGACCCCAGTGTAATTGGGTACAGTCACACTGCAATCAAGGGGGGTGATTGAAGCTTATGTAGACATGCCCAAGCTAGCTTCAAGCTAGTGCAGGTACCAGAGCAGTGAAAGCCGCAGGAACTCATGCTTCAATGATGAGTAACCCCACGAGTAATTACCCAGGTTCCAGTTGGGCTTGTACAGCCTGAGCTGCATTACTGCAGATTCACTGCTCTGGTATCTGAGCTAGCTAGAGTAAAGTTACCTTGGGTTATGTCTATTTGAGCCGCAATCACTTCGTACATTTGCAGAGTAGCCATGCCCAGAGTGACACAGAGTGTGAATAAACTTGGAAGATGCACAGACAGAGGGAGACTGAGCAAGAGATGCCGATAAATAGGAAAAGACAAAAAACTCAGATATCTGTTCTTCAGAAATTGCATATTGATCGAGGGCTGAACCTTGTTCCTGCAGGACATGAGCCAGCAGACCCCTGCTGAGGAGAGTAAGCCTCATCCCGCAAGCATCCCACTGACAAATCATGAATAATGAATCGTGAATTAAAAATACACTTGTTTGTGTACAAATCCTCCTGTTCATGTGTGAAGCCTAATAATTATATGAATAGCCATCCCCACAAATACTTGTTTGAACAAACAAGCGGACACATGCTCATGAATAGAAAGGGGATGGGAACATGCTCATATGGAACAGTCATTCAGAATTCATATGACCATTCAGAAACAGCTTTTGTAATATTGGAGCAGCTCTACTCATGGGAGTCAAAGGGCCAGATTCATCCTTAAGAGAACTCTAACTCCACTGAAGCCAATGTAGTAGGGTGACCATATTTCCCTAAAGTGAAAACAGTACATTGGGTAAGCAGTGATGCCAGGCGGCTTGGGCTAGCTCCGTGTGGCCTCTGCTGTGCCCACTTGCCCAAGCCAATGTCATGGACGTCATGACTTTTTTGGCAAAATTGGGCATTTGTCCCATTTTCTCTTGCCCCAGCATTCCTCTGCACCCCCGTAGGGCAAGAGCAAACAGGACAGATGCCCAATTTTGCCAAAAAAGTCATGATGTCCAGCACAGAGCTTAAAAAGTGGACTGTCCCAGCCAAAACGGGATGTGTGGTCACCCTCCAATGTAGTGATTCCAGGGATTAATTTGGCCATGTGAGCAAGCAAGATCTGGCCCTAAGTACTAGCAAAGATCCCACAGCTAGAGTGTGCGGCCTTGGGAAATTCACATTGGTGCTACTTTATGGCACTTACAAATGTTCTCTTAGAATAAAATGAATGACACACATGACAGGATAGTGAGAATATGAGACAATAAGATACCAGAGCCTGTGCAGTTTCATTAACTGAAAGTATTTTGTTTTTAAATTCTAAAAGATTTTTTCTTCCTTGAACTCATTGAGATTCTCTGTGAATTTAGCATTACAGTGACTTTGACTGTAACAGTAATAATTATTTTCCAGTGCTAATGTTGTGATCTTAATGAAAGGAAACAGAAAAGGGGGTATCATCTCACATACACAAATCTGCACTTCATTTATACAAAATAGCTTCTGAATGGCTTTTCTCCATGTTTTTGGTCAACATCACTCTTTTGGAGAAATGATAAATGTCTAGAATTGTTGGCTGTTAAACAGGCGAAGCAGATGCTATTCATTAGTCTTTGCAATGCATGTTTTCCTACTTTCCAATAAGCAGCCACTGTGGGTCGTATTTTTATTTTTTTTAAAGTTCCTCTGTCCTTAAATTATTACACTTTTCATAATTAATTATGAATATTGTAATAGCATTATTTAATTAATGAAGTCACTGACACTTTATAGAATTATCAAGATAATCAATAAATAAGCCACATTTATAAAGAGTGTGTGTGGATAAAGATGTACTGGGAGATCACGTTAGAGTAAACTACAGTGATTTTGATTTGATCACAGTAGCTCTTTCAGGCAGGCATACGGTAAATGAAGTAAACCATAGACTGACTGATCATGTAGATGTTTTGAAAATCTTGCACTAGTGCAGCAAATGAAATAAAAATAACGTCAATTCAGACTCTGAACTGATGGGGGCATTTGGAGGGAAATATTTGGTTTAAGTAGTTTATATGATCACAAAGAAAGAGGCATTGGGAGTTTTAAGGTTTTGGTTTATTTAAAGAATAAAGATTTGGAGTTGGAGCCTGAAAGGTAGCTGTTCAGCACCTCCTAGAAATCCAGGCCAACAGCATGAGCAGCCAATACTAAGGAAAAGAGAGAGGAACTCTTTATAATCACTGTTGTATCGTTTGCTTTCTGTTTGGGGCATGGAATTAGCCCTCAGTTACACAGAGAGTTTATAGTCCTTACTAATGCAAAATTCCAGTTAAATTTACATGAGTAAAACACCCAAGATTGGGCAAAATTAAGATCATCCAACCTTCCTGTGTGAAGGCAGGAGGAGAAAGGAGTGCTCTAAAGTCTTCCTGTTAACCAAGCACCTCAGCATTTCCCCCTGCCTGCACCCAGTTCTTCACACTGCAATGGGTGGTGAGTAGAACACAAGACTCAATCCTCAAATAAGCCCACTAACCCCAAACTACTCTAAACTTCACGCATCTGGCTATGGCCCTCACGGGTCATCTACCAGCCAGGGATCTCCAGATTGCAGTGGCATTTGAACTATGCTCCCTGGGCTGGGGACCAGAAATGGACGTGGCAAAGGAGCCAGTTACAGCAGCTCAAAGCTACTCGGGAATTCTTCTACACCAGGAGAATTCCTGGGAGATCTACCTGAGGAGCAACAGGCCAGAACATGACTCATGATTGAACCAGAGGATCTGTTTCTCTACTGCTGTATATAGATCACTTACACCTGTACCAAGTGAGTGTAAAATGAGACTGAATCAGAATTCTTAATGGTAGCATTTTGTACTCACTTTACACAATATAAATGGTTACAAAAGGTGCAGAGCAGTGGAGAATCTGGCCCGGAATCTCAGGATCCTCCTGGTTTAAGATCTGAAGGGAAAAGCCTGTCTGGAGTGATCACTGTGTATTGTTTAACAGAGGTAAAAATCACAAAGTTCCTCAACAGGGACTGTCCTGAACATGCTACAGAACCTTCTCTTTCAGTTGTTCTTTTCTTTGTGGCTCAGTTGAGTAATTCTATAGATACTGAGAGACTCAGATTCGTTGCTTATATGTACTCTGCAAAGTAAAGGGCCCCCTTATTGAGTGTTGTGTGCTTTCCAGGCCGTTAAATCTATAATTAATTATTATTTTTCTGCACCAACTTGCTCCTTATCACAATTAAGGTTGGGACATTTGTCATAAGTTACTGCCACGCTGGCTGCTAAGTAAAATATCACAGATAGTTATGTCTGGCCCGGACAATGATTCTTTTTCAGCAGTTGTCAAACTGTGGGTTGGGACCCCAAAGTGGATCACAACCCCGTTTTAATGGGGTCGCTAGAGCTGGCTTAGAGTTGCTGGGGCCCAGGGCCAAAGCCCAAGCCCAAGGGCTTCAGCCTTGGGCAGCAGGGCTCTGGTTACAGGACCCCTGCCTGGGGCTGAAGCCCTTGGGCTTCAGCTTTGGCCTCCAGGCCTGGGGAGATGGAGCTTTGGCTTTGCCCCCTCAGGGTGGTGGGGCTTGGGTGGGCTCAGGCTTCAGTCCCCACTCCTGGGGTCCTGTAGTATTTTTTGTTGTCAGAAGGGGGCCGCGGTGCAATGAAGTTTGAGACCCCCTGTTCTATTTCATCATAAATAAAAGTTACTGTGAGGTAGACTTTGCCTTCAAGCTCAGTCCTGCATAAGCGACAACATGTAACTGTGCTATCCCAGGATCTATGACCCTCCCTGATTCCCTCCCCGGATTGCTCCAGAAGAAAGCAATTTGCTAACTCACCTTACCAGGTGTGACATATTCCCCAGCTTGCGCTGGCTCAGCAGCACGGGCTGGTGTATTGTGGGGGAAGACTCAGGTTTCCACCCTCTCCCCGCCCACCTGATTAAGGGACTGACACAATAAGGGCCGTACTCCATGTGGGCCCATCACTCCTTCTAGCAACCAGAATGCAATCCAGGAGGGCCAGGCAGCAGTGGGAATGTCTTACTTGCTCTTATACCCCTGAAGAGTCTCTTCTGGATCAGCTACACTCTGGCCCTGTGTCAGATCAATCAGTCTTTACTATATTTGCTTTCTTATCATGGTAAGCCTTGTACACCTCTACCCCGATATAACACTGTTCTCGGGAGCCAAAAAATCTTACTGCATTATAGGTGAAACCGCGTTATATCGCTTTGATCCGCTGGAGTGTGCAGACCCCCTCCCTCCCCCCGAGCACTGCTTTACTGCGTTATATCCAAATTCATGTTATATCGGGTCGCATTATATCGGGGTAGAGGTGTAGTTGGAAATTTTTGTTCCTGTTGCTGAGCCTGTGTCAGGCAGAGGGAGGGCAGGGACTATTAGAGCAGGCAGAGTTCAGCTCCATTTTTCTTCTCCTTTATGCTCAGTGCCGTTTTTAGTACTCCAGCTAAAGAAAAGCAGTGTTGATTCTTTCTCAGAATGGTGCTTCCCACTGCTACCCTGGGCAATACAGAACATCCTGATCTAGCAAGAGCTGGTTAGGGATATTTTTAGTGCCCTGAGAGGGAAAAAAACCAACAAACTACTGCAGGTTTAACAGTAATTGCTTTAATGAGGTAAAACCCTTTAGAATGCAAACATGCTTGACAATATAAAGAGAAACAATCAAAAAGAAAGTGTTTTATACAGGCTGCTTTAAGAGAAGGTAGTAAAAACCATTGTGCCACACACACAGTTGCATAAACACCCTCAGAATGGAAGGCGTTTCTGAGCGAGCAGGACTCCGAACATGTAATTGCTCTCACTATTCTTACTTTCAGTATAGAACATTGCAATCAAAACTGAATCTGGATCCTGATTTTTAAATAAAAAAATCATTTTTCAGTCATGCTGTAGAAAAGAGAATGAAATACAGTCTTTCTCCTTGAATGCTATTTTATTGCTTAAAACGTCTAAGGGATTATATTAATATAATAACACCTGGCTCTTATTTTGCACTTCTTATCTGGAGATCTCAAAGCACTTTACAAAGGAAGTCAGTATCATTATTTCCACTTTATAGGTGGAAGGTAAAAATGCTACCGTGAGACCAAAATGATGGACAGTTCTTCATGCTTGCTACTGGATCTGATCCAAAGCCCAGTGAAAGTCTTTCCAGTTACTTCAGTGTTCTTTGGGCCAGGAGATGTAGCATTCAAATGTCGTCGTTTTTTCATTCATGAATCTGTTACCACGAACATAATAAACACAGAGACGCAATAGCAGTAAATATCAAACATGCTGATTAGTAAGCTGCAGAGCACAAGAATGCAAAAGGGCATGATGTTTGCAATGCTTAAAAAAGTTAATTACACTCATAAAGCATTAATGTGAATATTCTTTGATGTGTTGGGAGGTCATTCTCTGCATCTAGTGAATTCTGATATATACTCTTATATTCAGTGCATCAGTGCCATTTGGACCAGAGTAGTTTGTACATGGTCAGAGACAGGTAAACTCATTTGCCTCTTTCCTCTCTTGACTTTTCTTCTGAGAAAAGTATAGAATTGTCAATACGGTACTGTGCACATAAATCAAATGACAAGTATGAAAGTTCCAGGGAACATGGCTTTCTCATGCATGAATATGAATGAGCAAGGTTAACTTAATTAATGTTTGCATGTATTTCACTGGCTGTGTAAGTGGCTGTACAATTTATGTAGTATGGGCCTTATTGTGCCAGTCGTTTGTAAGCAGGACTCGCCGCAGAAATCAAGGAGGAGTTCTGGTTCCAAACAAATGGTACAACCTGGCAGTAAACTTAACTTTATTGGCTCATGTTCATTCTTATTTTTAACAGTAATTTAAAAAAGAAGCCCCTCCTGTATAACACATAGTAGCAGCGTGAGGGGTTTTCTATTCTATAGGCCTGTGCTTGTCCTCTAACCTACAATAATTGGCACTTTTGCCTTTGGACTCTGCTTTAGTGCTGAATTCCACCTAATAAATAAGTGCTGTAGGTTGGGATTCGCAAAGGTATTTAAGCACCTAACTCCCATTGATTTTAATGGGAGTGAGGCACCTAAGTACCTTTGTGAAACCCACGCGTGGTTATGTTCATTATTATCATCATTACAACAACCAGCCAACATGGTAGTATCTCTCATCAAAAGGGTGCTACTAACTGTGCACTGTTCTTGGGGTCATTATTCCATTATTGATTTATATCACTGCTGCCCTCCTGCAGGTTGTTCCTGAAACTATGGAATTTGGTAAGAAGCATGACCTTATTTCCCTCCCTTCCAGAATTAAGTTATCCACTAAATTCCATCCCAATGCATTAGATTAGGGTGTCCAGGAGACCAGCAAAAAGCTCAGTTATGTATACCAATTTAAGAGTAACCCATCACTTGTGTTGAGAGATCAGGTCTTCATGTAAACAAAATTCTGTCCGTTCATAATTAGAGGCTTATTTTCTAACCCATGACAGGAATGGATTCCCTTACCACCCAGTTACATCATGACTGGGGGCCATGATTTCCCAATAACCAGTTGATTACATTTTACCAATTTATCTGACTATCTTACACCAACCAACTGCTCGTTACTATTAATAAATTGTTAGCTGGCATCCTTCACCCTTAACAGTACTGAAAACAATGCAAGCCAAGAGAACATAGTCAAGAGGAATAGATATGTATCCTATTGCCAAAACAGCATGGTGCTCTCTCTCTCTCTCTCTCTCTAATTTGTGGTTTGTTCACTGCAAGGTCAAGTATAGTTTCTAATCTCCCAGTGTATGATCTCTGGACCCCAGTGGGAAAAGTACAAATCAGAACAACTTGGATTCTGGAAGTTCCGTAATGCCATCCAGTCCTACTTTACTTTAACCAATGGCTTGAAGCTGGTTCTGGATGATGGTGGAAACTGCTTGTGCTGCATGATGAGGGTCATAACACATAATCCTGGTCCTTTCCTAGGTGATCCAGATTATACCTTCATCGTATTCCAGCTGCGAGCCCAGGCTCTTGGGGGACCAGGAATTTCGAAGCTCAGAAAACAATTCTATGGTCAGCAGTCCAAACACTCCCAGGGAACTCCCTGTAGAATAAAATATAGTAGAACAATTAGAAAGGTAAATCTGTAATTTACAGTCACAAAGCCTTTGCCACATCCTGGCAAGGACAGACTCCACTATCAAAAGCAGCAGTACACCACATTTCTGTGTTACCCACACTTCTGCCTGCCTGGTGAACTCCCTAAGCATGTTAATGAAGGCAGTGCTTGACTGAGGCAGAGGAAGGAGGTCATAGAAACTCTGGAGCAGCTACAGATGCTCTGGCATGGTATTCTGCCCCTCCATCCCTACTCTCCATGTATCATGATGAAGGCAGACAGGTGAGCTGAATCTTTGACAGCAATAAACACAAAGCCCTGTGGAGCAGAATGGCTGCTGAAGACTCTCCTAAGGAACTTGGAGTGCTGAGTTGCCTCTCAGGAGTCAGGGCCACTGTTAGTACCAACAGTTACATCCCATGAGTGTCTCTGAGCAGCACTCTTGCAAACCAAGATACACTGATGATTAGTAGCACATGAAAGTGCTGGCAGCACTTATCAAATTGTGTGAGGGACTCCAGGAGTGACCAGAGAAAGTGTGGGACAAGCAGTGGAACCCAGAGCCAGGAGCAAAAGGCATGGTGCCTTAAGACTTCCATAAAGTTAGACCAGCCAATGGAAAGACCATCTTAGTCCTTCTCTATAATGAATGCCAGTTAGAGGCAAGCTGGTCACTCCTTTCAGTCCACAATGGTCCTGGGACACATCAGGGGAAAACAAAGGCAGCCATTGCCATATGCAAGCTTGGCTCAGCTGGTGGGCCAGTTGTATTTAGATTTCTGGCAGTGACCCATCATATTACCCTACTGAGTGATTAGCTTTATTTAGGGCCTTGAAGTTGCATGAAATGAAGCAGACTTTAATTCCTTAAGTCTTATTCATTTGTTTGTGTTGTTAATTATGTATTTTAAATAGTAGGTACAATATTGTTTTCTGGAAATACACAGAAGAAAAAAGCCAAATGCCTGATTTTGCTCTGCATGACACAATATAGTGAATATAATTTTTAACATTTGTAACTCCCCTCTAGATAAAAGAAAATACACTGAGATTCCACATTGCATAATCTCTATAACAGGTGATTTACAAAGTATTGCAGGCTAGATCCTTGGCAGGTGTATGTCGGCATAGCTCCAGTGACATCAATGGAGCAATGCCAATTGAGAACAGCTGAAGAGCTGGCCCTGTATCTTTATTTTTAACACATTTGTCTCTGTTAAAGTTGCTGACAGAATGAAAGAAGACGGCAGACTCGTTAGAGGAAATGTAGTCCAAGTGTAGTTTACTTCTCACGTTATTTGGAAGCCATTCCACATGAACCATCTTAATGATGGGTTTTCCTGGACAGAGACACTTATTAGTAGCAGTTAATGTTAACAGATTGGAAGAATGCCTGAAGATGATGGATGTGCTTTCTGAGAATATAGGTTTCTGGTCATTTTCCATGGCAGCTGTAAACTTAAAAATAATGTCCGGTTAATCAATGGGTAAAGAACAGAATTTTCAGATCTGATACATCTGCTGACTTGTTCATTAATCATTTGTACTGAATATCCTTGTTTGCTATGGTAAATTGAGTCACAGTGGATCTGACAGCAATCGCCCCACTTATTCTAAAATCTGCACCATGTCAACACCCTCTGGAAGAGGTGTGCTTTGGCACAGAATGAAGATGTTTATCAAATGCTAAAATTCCTCCCATGCTACAGTACCATATTTCCCAGCAGACTTTGACCTAAAATAAAGCATTGAACTTTGAGGAAATAATTTATTTATCTAAGCCTTTTCCTCAGAAGCATACCAATAAGTCGCTGTTTGGCCATGAATTTAAAAAACAGCAAATTAAATCAGATTGAAATGGCACAGTCTCGCACTCAGAAATATCCTGGGGATTTCTGACATTCTCTGGAGAATTTGGAATTCATGGGCCAGATCCTCTGCTTGTATAAATTGGCATAGCTCCATTGAAGTCAATGGAACTATACTGATTTATCCCCTTGGAAGATCTGGCTAATACTGCGCTCTTCATAAGTTATTTCAGTCTTTGAGGTCTATGTAAATCTTGATTCTATTGACCCCGTTTTCTGTAACCTAACTTGTCAGATCGCAGTATGTGTGAGAATGTCCCACAATGGAAACTACTTACAGAAAATGTTGCAATAAAGCCATGTCATGCGTATTGTATGGCTGAAGTATGCTTTAGGTTTAAAAAAAGAAACAATTAGGATATTGCCAATTTTTAGAACAAAATTTTCATATCTTGGCTTTGCATTTCTTGGTTATATATTTGTGGCTCCTTCGGATAAATTTTTTGGATAATTTCCTAATACAAATACATTAATTACATAGTAGTTACACAATGTAATTGCAACATAATTAATTTGTACATGTTATTACCATTAATTTATATAATCAGATTAACTAAGTGACTGAATTACTTAGCATTACTGTTTTAGTCTGATATTTAATGTATTTTTAGAATCTAAGTACAAAGTACACCTTTACCCCGATATAACGCTGTTCTCGGGAGCGAAAAAATCTTACCACGTTATAGGTGAAACCGCGTTATATTGAACTTGCTTTGATCCACCGTAGTGTGCATCCCCTCACCCCCAGGAGCACTGCATTACCATGTTATATCCGAATTCATGTTATATCGGGTTGTGTTATATCGAGGTAGAGGTGTACCTTCAAAGTAATACTTATTGATACATATATCTACTCCACAATCAGCAAGTTTACTTCAGGGCTGAATGACTTGTGTGTATTGCCAGAGTTTAGCATGTAATACATTTTTTTTTATCTTGGTATATTTAACATACTAAAGACACAATTTAATGGAAGTCAATTTCCCTGTAGTTATGTTATAGTTACAGAGGTAATATATGTTTCATTCAGTTATGTAGCTTGAAGCATACCAACAACATAGATCTCTTGGTGTTCAGTCTATGTCATTTTTGCATCTACAATGCATCAGCTTTTAGCATGAGATATTCAGGCAGCTTTGAAAGTCTAAGCCTTAATCTATAATGTAATAGTGTCTTTGTTTCTGAATATAATTAACATTTTTTCTTTTGTTTTGTTTGTTTTTTACATTTTGCTGGTTATATTTGTGACGACGAGAGGAGGGGCTCTCCACCCACAAGAGAAAGTTTATTTAAGCCCGTGGGAGACCCCTCCATTTTGTCTTCAGCTATCTAAAGAGAGAGCCTCTCCACCCCAATGATATCTGAAAGAAACTGGAACAAAGAACAATAACCACAGGGGGTATGAGTGATTGCTGGACCCAGACTAGAAGGAGACTAGTCTGTAAAACGAAGCTTACTGGTGAGGTTTTTATCTGTACTCAGTTGTATTACTGTATTAGACTTAGATTTGCAGGTTTTATTTTATTTGGTAATTCACTTTGTTCTGTCTGTTACTACTTGGAATCACTTAGATCCTACTTTCTGTATTTAATAAAATCACTTTTTACTTATTAATTAACCCAGAGTATTTATTAATACCTGGGGGGGAGAGGGGACGGCTATGCATATCTCTCTATTAGTGTTATAGAGGGCGAACAATGTATGAGTTTACCATGTATAAGCTTTATACAGGGTAAAACGGATTTATTTGGGTTTAGACCCCACTGGGAGTCGGGCATCTGAGTGTTAAAGATAAGAACACTTCTGTAAGCTGCTTTCCGTCAAGCCTACAGCTGTGAGAGGATGTGGTTCAGACCTGGGTCTGGGTTTGCAGCAGGCTAGCGGGTCTGGCTCAAACCAGGCAGGGCACTGAAGTCCTAAGCTGACAGGGCAGGAAACCAGGGGCAGAAGTAGTCTTGGCACATTAGGTGGCCACTCCCAAGGGGGTTTCTGTGTTCTAACCCATCACAATATTAACACATGTTTTTGCTTAAACATCTGTGACAGAATTTAATTCATAATTCATTTTATGCAATTATTTATTTAGATTTATAAGAACCTCTGCGGGTGCCAACCTTATGCTCTGGGAGCCCATATAAATGAATATGCACAATACAAAACACAGCTTAACAGGCTGTTCATTGTTTTAACCTGGAAAAGGGAGAAGTGCCAGAGACTGCTCTTGCTATTGGTTTTATGCTCAGATAGTTCTAGTGATGGGCAGCATCTACCCTAAGGTAGAATGATCCACTTGGCCACATACAATTATAGAAAATATACCAGTTGAAAGTCAAACTCCTAAGACAAGTTTCTCTCTGGCATTAGGGCTGCTTAGAATTACTTTGATTCAAAGCTTCCTTAAATCCACTGTGCCTGGCTGCAGGAGAATCATACCAAACTAGCAGGACTTCAAGGAAGGAGAAGAGCATATTTGGACAAAACTGTCTACCTAGTGAGGAGGGCTTTAAACTAGGTTCGATGGGGGCAGGAGATAAAAGCCTACTACCACAGAGACCTGGAAGAAGAGTTGGAATCTGGGGGGAGCCCTGTCCGTTATAGCAGGGATAAGGGAGGGAAGAGAGAACATAGGGAGGAAATCAAATCATTATCTTAGATGTCTGTATACTAATGTGAGAAGTATGGGGAATAAGCAGAATGAACTTGAATTTCTAGTTAATAAACACAACTATGACATAGTTGGCATCACAGAGACTTGGTGGGATAATAAGCATGACTAGAATATTGGTATAGAAGGGTACAGCTTGCTCGGGAAGGACAGGCAGAGAAAAAGGGGAGGAGGTCTTGCCCTATATATTAAAAATGAATCTGCTTGGATGGAGGTTAAGATGGAAATAGGAGACAGACTTGTTGAAAGTCTCTAGATAAGGATAAAAGGGGTAAAAAAACCAAGGGGAATGTCATGGTAGGGGGTTTACTACAGACCACCTAACCAGGAAGAAGAGGTGGATGAGGCTTTTTTTAAACAACTAACAAAATCATCCAAAGCACAGGACTTGGTGGTGATGGGGGATTTCTACTACCCAAACATCTGTTGGGAAAATAACACAGCAGGGCACAGATTATCCAACAAGTTCTTGGAATGTATTGGAGACAATTTTTTTAGTTCAGAAAGTGGAGAAAGCTACTAGGGAGAGGCTGTCCTAGAATTGATTTTGACAAATAGGGAGGAACTGGTTGAGAATTTGAAAGTGGAAGGCAGCTTGGGTGAAAGTGATCATGAAATGGTAGAGTTCATGATTCTAATGAATGGTAGGAGGAAAACAGCACAATAAAGATAATGGATTTCAAGAAGTCAGACTTTAGCAAACTCAGGGAGCTGGTAGGTAAGATCCCATGGGAAGCAAGGCTAAGGGGCAAAACAATTGAAGACAGTTGGCAGTTTTTCAAAAAGACATTAATAAAGGCACAAGAGCAAACTGTCCCACTGTGTAGGAAAGATAGGAAGTATGGCAAGAAACCATCCTGGGTTAACCAAGAAATCTTCAATTATCTGAAACTCAAAAAAGAGTCCTACAAAAAGTAGAAACTAGGTCAAATTACAAAGGATGAGTATAAACAAATAACACAAGTATGCAGGGACAAAATTAGAAAGGCCAAGGCACAAAACAAGATTAAACTAGCTAAAGACATAAAAAGTAACAAGAAAACACTCTACAAATACATTAGAAGCAAGAGAAAGACCAAGGACGGAGTAGGCCCATTACTCATTGAGGGGAGAAAAACAATAACAGAAAATGTGGAAATGGCAGAAGTATTAAATGACTTTTTTGTTTCAGTTTTCACCAAAAAGGTTAGTACTGTAGTGATTGGACAGCTAACATAGTGAATGTCAGGGATTGGGGACTGGGGAATGCAGTGATTTATTTGGGGTTTGGTCCTGTTTTGATCATGGGGTTGGACTAGATGACCTCCTGAGGTCCCTTCCAACCCTGATATTCTATGATTCTATAAAAATGAAATAGGATCAGAGGCTAAAATATGGAAAGAACAAGTTAAAAATTACTTAGACATGTTAGATGTCGTCCAGTCAACAGGGCCTGATGAAATACGTCCTAGAATACTCAAGGAGCTGACTGAGGAGATATCTGAGCCATTAGCGATTATCTTTGAAAATTCATGGAAGAAGTGAGAGATTCCAGAGGACTGGAAAGGGGCAAATATAGTGCCAAATCTATGAAAAGGGAAATAAGGACAACCCAGGGAATTAGAGACCAGACAGTTTATCTTCAGTACGCAGAAAGATAATGGAGCAAATAATTAAACAATCAATTTGCAAACACCTAAAAGATAATAAGGTGATAAGTAAAAGTCAGCATGGATTTGTCGAGAACAAATCTTGTCAAACCAACCTAATAGTTTTCTTTGACAGGGTAACAAGCCTTGTGGATAGGAAGGAAGTGTAGATGTGGTATATCTTGACTCTAGTAAGGCTTTTGATACTGTCTCGCATGACCTTCTCATAAACAAACTAGGGAGATACAATCTAGATGGAGCTACTATAAGGTGGGTGCATAACTGACTGGAAACTGTTCTGGGGGTAGTAATCAGTGGTTCACAGTCAAGCTGGAATGACATATCAAGTGTGGTCCCGCAGGCATCAGTTCTTTGTCCAGTTCTGCTCAATATCTTCATCAATGATTTAGATAATGGCATAGAGAGTACACTTATAAAGTTTGTGGATGATACCAAGTTGGGAGGGGCTGCAAGTACTTTGGAAGATAGGATTAAAATTCAAAATGATCTGGACCAACTGGAGAAATGGTCGGAAGTAAATAGGATGAAATTCAATAAGAATAAATGCAGAGTACTCCACTTAGGAAGGAACAATCAGTTGCACACCTACAAAATGGGAAATGACTGCCTAGGAAGGAGTACTACGGAAAGGGATCAGGGAATCATACTGGATCACAAGTTAAATATAGTGTAACACTGTTGCAAAAAAAGCAAACATAATTCTGGGATGTTTTAGCAGGAGTGTTGTAAGCAAGACACAAGAAGTAATTCTTCCACTCTTCTATGCACCGATTAGGTTTCAGCTGGAGTATTGTGTTCAGTTCTGGGTGCCACATTTCAGAAAAGATGTGGACAAATTGGAAAAAGTCTAAAGAAGAGCAATGAAAATTATTAAAGGTCTGGAAAACATGACCTATGAGGGAAGATTGAAAAAAATGGGTTTGTTTAGTCTGGAGAAGAGGAGTTTGAGAGGGGACATGGTAACAGTTTTCAAGTACATAAAAGGTTGTTACAAGGAGGCGGAAGAAAAAATTTTTTCCTTTACCTCTGAGGATAGGACAAGAAGCAATGGGTTTAAATTGCAGCAAATGGGGTTTAGGTTGCACATTAGGAAAAACTTTGTAACTGTCAGGGTGGTTAAGCTCTGGAATAAATTGCCTAGGAAGGTTGTGAAATCTCCATAATTGGAGATTTTTAAGAGTAGATTAGACAAGCACCTGTCAGGGATGGTCTACATAAAACTTAGTCCTGCCATGAGTGCAGGAGATTGGACTAGATGACCACTCAAGGTCCCTTCCAGTCTTACAATTCCATGATTCTATGACTTCGGTGGCAGAGAACCACCACAGTGATTCCCATGCTTCCCCCAGCCCTGGCTGATTCTAGTTCTGGTTCCACATGAAAGGGAAAGTGGCACCCATAGAGTTCAGACTGCTATAGTTTGTGTTGAGGTACCCACCCAGTCCAGAACAGTCCCAGCATGGGGGGAAGCATAAAGCTGACTAAAGGCAAGTTTGTATCATCACCCTAATCTGCACCAAACGCTCCACAGCCAGAGTTGATAACCCAGGGCCCTGGCAAATATTTATTTCATCCAAACACTTTCAAGACTGGTATGAAAATGGTTTGGAACATTTTTCCCAACCAGGAAGTCCCGTTGTAATAATAGTTAAAAATAATATTTCTGGATATGATAGGAATGTAGCCACTATTTAAAAAAATCAGAATATTCAGATCTAGGTAAATAAATATATCCACAAACGTTTGAATTGACAGATCATTTTGATTATCTCAGAACAGAGGGTTAGATTAATACAACCTGCAAGAATGACCATGAAAATTTACTATATTATACAAAATCTACTAACCTCCTCCTATCCTGTGATTAATGATAATGAAAAAGATGTCAATATTTTACTCATCTGTCAAAAAAATTACATGCCTGGGGTAAGTGAGCAACTAGAATTTTGCAAGGCTGGATAAAATGTGGACTTCACTTCTTATTTTTTTCCACACTATTATTTGTTAAGAACTGTCTTCCAAGGAGGTGGATTATTACTGTATGATCCCACCCGCAGGGTTGTTATGAAGCAAGAAGTTTATCAGAAGTTTAAATAGTGCAACAAAGCATAGGTGACAGTTTGTCATGCAACACTGCAGAATGTAAGATAGCTATCAGCTGCGGTGTCTTTGTTATATATAATCCTGAGGTGAGATTCAGTTAAGGAAGAGAACTAATCTTAATTTAGAAAACCCTATTATGAAAATATTACCAGCATATATTTATTGAATTACACAGTGGTATAAAAAATATGCCTCAATGCTAAATTTAGAACAGTTTGTACCACAGTAATACCTTCAGACTTGTCCTGCTTCTGTCAAAAATGACAACTACATAATTAAACACTAGCACCCTTCACAACTCCTACTTTGAAAAATATTATGTTTTATCTGCTGCAAACTTGATCAGCCAGATTCTCATCTCAGTTATGCTGTCATAAATCTGGAGTTAATCCATTCACTCCAGATTTATACCAGTGTAACTAAAAGCAGGATCTGGTTATTTGCTTTTATATGGCTAGAATGAACAATTCTGCCACCAGATTTAGAACTAAATAGCATCTTTTAGTTAGTTCTGAAACTTCTGAAACAATTCTGTCACTGGATGTAGAACTAAATAGCATCTTTCCATGAGTTCTGAAACTTTTGGCAAAGTCATATGATTACAATATCATTTTGACATCAGATGCTCTGTTGCTTCTATGTAGAATTACTGTGATGCCTGACCAGTGAACACTGTAGCTTTTGTATAGGTATTAAGCATCCCATCTTCAGGCACAAGGAGCACTGGCCTGAAGATGAGACCTTGAAGAGCACACGCAGTTAAAGATTCCACAGAAGACATTAGACATTATGTGGTCGACAGCTACTTACAATAGCAATTAAAATGACGTGATTCCAACCACATGACAGTTTAATACAGCAAATCCCCAGCCAAACAATGTATCACTTTGATTAATGGGTGCAGCAACCTTTTTTGAATTTTATAGATATACATCTATACTATTGTCTAGGAAATCAATGAAGACTAAGGCCCTGCAACCAAATCTACTAGTATAGACCTGATTGCAGAATCAGGGTCTAAATATGGTCTCTGTGTTTTTTAATTGTGTTCAATATACTAATTACAAATATTTATTTTAGCACACGATCATATGTTTTCATAGATGTTTCTTCCACCTGAATATTTCTAGCTGCAAATATCTTAGCTAGTGCTTAAGCCAATGGTTTTAGTGAAGACCCTAGAAGGTATCTTCTGACGAATCAAAATGATTCACCCCAAAGTCTATATTCTGGAAATACCGGCCCTGGGCACACTAGGGCTCCTATAAAATGCTGAGCACGCTGAACTACTGCTGAAGTCAATGTGTCCATGGGAATAGAGGCCATAACCAGAGTATGAGGAAGAAGCCAAGGAACTCCCATTCCTAGTAGCGTTATCCCACTTCATTGCAATTCTAACCGGTGTAAAAAAAAGGACTGTGTTAATGATTTTTAAATTAGCACTACCATCCTGCTACTGGAGGATTCCCAAAGAACAGTGTAAATCCAGTGGCAGCTCAGCCAGTAGGTAATTATATTGCCAATGCTGCCAGGAAGAGACCTGCAAAGAGCATTGAACAAGAAACCATCCACATGTCTGGCCAGGGATTCCAGGGTTTCCCAGGGGTTGCCAACATCCACTTATTTTTTGGCCCTGCCTCTTGTTACCTTGTTCCCTGGACCCACCTCAGGGTGCAGCCCTAAAAGCTGAACTGTAAAAGCTGTATAAGAGATTGTTTCCTTCTGTATATTTTGAAGCAAAAAGGCAGCAAAGAGGCCTGTTTTTCCACTGTGTAAAGAAATAATGCTATACATTTGCTGGAAGGATTGTTTCTGCTACTGTAGTTATTAAAAGCAAAACAAAACAAAAGCCACACTTTTCGGCTCTGGCATGTTCACCATGATCACAACCTCTGAGCTGGAAGACAGTTGTCACTTCTGAGCATGACTGTAGTGAATATAGTTCTGCTCCCATTGTAGCCACGGCCATTTTGTAGGAATGCAATGAAAAGTGCAGATATAATTAAGCTAATGCAAAGGTTTTGTCAATGGTATCTGCCATCTGCAACAGTCCATTCTTCTGTATTTGTTATTTAGATTAACTTCATTGGTCCAAGAGAATATGCAGTGTTGTTGTAGCTGTGTTGGTCCCAGGGTATTAAAAAGACAAGGTGGGTGAGGTAATATCTTTCATTGGACCAACTTCTGTTGATGAAAGAGAGAAGTTTTCAAGCTTACAGAGAGCTCTTCTTCAGGTCTGGGAAACTTACTCAGAGGGTCACACCTAAATACAAGTTGGAAAATAATACGAAGTAGTGAAAACATATCTCAAGGGACCATTCATGGTGAAGTGGCCAGTTAACATCCCTCCAGTCATAAGGAGGAAAGGAAGGGAAGAGGGGGAACTGCTAAGGGGGCAGCTATGCCATCATTGTCAGGATGTTGCTGTATACAGAGGTGACATCCATGGTGGCAAGGAAGATGTTCTGAGGGAGGTTGTCAATGCTGCGGAGTTTGTGGGAAAAGTTGGTTGTGTCCTGGAAGAAGCTGGCCCTATGTGTGGTGAGTGGTTTGAGTGGTTTTTTTTTGAGTCCCAATATATAACTGCCTGCCTCAAATATTTATAAGACAATGGAAAATCCTCAGATACCCACCCCAAACACATAGCCAAACTCATCCATTTCATCCTCACCCTTAACAACTTTGCATTCAACAACAAAACTTTATCCAAACCATGGGAACAGCCATTGGTATTAGGATGGCTCTCCAATATGTCTAGCCTCTGTTTGCCAGAAGCTGAGAATGAGTGACAGGGGATGGATCCCTTGATTATTACCTGTTTTGTTCATTCCCTCTGGGGCACCTGGCACTGGCCACATTGGAAGACAGGTTACTGGGATAGATGGATCTTTGGTCTGACCCAGTAGGGCCATTCTTATGTTCTTATGTTCTCTTCATGGACCACCTTGAAGAACAATTTCTGGACAAATGCACCATGAAACCAATGGTATACCTGAGATACATCAATGATATTTTCATCTTCTGGACCAGACAACTTAAACTCCCTTATAGAGTTCCACCACAACTTTAACAACCACCACCCATCCATTAAACTCTCTCTGGAACACTCACACACCAGCATCAAATCGTGGATACCACAATCAGCTTCAACAATGGAACCCTACAGACAACTATATACAAGAAACCCATGATCAGCACCCCTATCTTCATAGATCCAATAACCATTCCAAACACACCAAGAAATTTGTTATCTAAACCCAAGCATTCAGATACCATGGAATATGCTCTGAGGAGAAAGTCTGCGATATACACCATAGCACACTCAAAACCTCCTTCTCCAAACAAGGACACTCTATCTGATCACACCCTGAAACAGACCACCCAAATCCCCTGAGAGAACCTGCTTCAATACATAAATAAAACTCCCTCCCACCACACACCCCCAGTTGTCACCTATCACACCCCACTGGAACCCATACGGGGTATCATCAAACAACTATAACCCATACTCGATAGGGACCCCATCCAGAAAAAAATCTTTCCTGAACTCCTTCTTTTGGCCCTCAACAACCCCCAACCTCTCCAAGCTCATCATCAGAAGCAAGCTCCCCACAGACCAGGACACACCAACTCAAAGCGGCACCAAACCCTGCCAGAGCAACAGATGCAAAACCTGCAGACATATCTCCAATGCTACAGTGGTCAACATTCCCCACAACACACCTTTCAAGATGTGTGGTCCTACACATGCCTATCACAACATGTGGTGTGCCTCATCCAGTGCACTAAATGCCCCAATAGCAACTATGTCAGGGTGAAACCAAACAATCACTATGCTCTCGAATGAACTCCCGCAGGAAAATGATAAAAGACAAAAGCACCACAAAGTGATCACTCAATATCTGACCCATCAGTCCTCATCCTCAAAGGAATTCTGCATAACACTTTCAAAAGATGAGCCTGGAAGCTTAAATTCATAAGTTTGCTAGACACGAGAAATCATCAACTGAATAGAGAGACACTGGTTTTATGTCTTATCAGAACATCTATAATCCACTAACAACTCACTCCCCCTGCCCCAGCTGCTTTCCCCCCTTCTTTCCTCCCTGTGACTGGATGGGTGTGAACGGGCCAGTTCACCTTAAATGGTCGCTTGTTAACTATGCTAAACAATCTGTTCTACCTTGTATGTAGCTGTGACACTCTAAAGTTTCCCAGACTTGAGGAAGAGCTGTGTGTAAGCTCAAAAGCTTGTCTTTCTCACCAACAGAAGTTGGTCCAATAAAAGATACTACCTCACCCAGCTGGTCTCTCAAGAGAATATGACAATTCAGAATCTTGGGTGTGTTATCTTCATATACATTTTAGAACAGATATATGTCAAATTTAAGGTGTCTTCTTGTGGGACAGCTAATGCATTAAAATGGTTCTTCCATTAAATGTAATAGATGTACTGCAAAGAGATGAACAAAGTACTAATGGACATTAATTAGTTAATGCAGCCAAGCAACTATCCATAGTACCTGCTAAGTTTCCCCTCTGTCCCCCCAGGTTAACACTTCTATGATATAAACAACTATGTAAATAACCTTTACTGTAAGTTATGGTCATTTGTTTGCACAATGGATGTTATATTGTTACAAATGAAATGCATTCATATTTTAATTTTCTGAAAAGAAGTCTTCAGGTTTGCTGGCAATTTTTTTGTGTGTGGGGGGATCTTGCATATCATTAGACCTATATACTGCCTCACTGAAAAAAAAATGTACATCAGCTGTGTCGACTCACAGGAACTTACCTGGCAATCACACATCTCAGGTAGCGCCATAACATACTGCATTCTCCAGAAGACCACCTGAGCATCAAGAACAGGGGTTATAATCAGCAAGAGAAAGTGAAAGCTCCCCCAAATCCATACAACCAGCCCCCTATGTTTTCAGCACTGATGGCTTAACCTCTTCTGTTACTCTGGGATAATTAAAATGGTTATTCTCTCAGCTTCTTAAGGACAGAAAATAAAAACTTACCAATACCAACCAACCTGTGTTGGTTTCCTAGACCTTAAATGAGCAACAGACAAAACCTCAATTGAGTGCAAGAATGTAGTGGACAAAGTGTCCAAATGATAAGAGAGCCATCCAGTGGACCATAAAGAAATACACAAACAAGTCAAATCTGAACAAAAATGGAAAATGTTCATGAAAATGCCATCTTTGTGTTTCTCTGTTGACTGCTGGGTATTGTCTCTCAGCTACTGTTGCCGTACTCCATGACCCACAGGTTAATATAGCACTGGTTTTAGAGTTGTCATGTGGACAGATCCCTAGCCCCTGTATCTTTGGTAATATCACCATCCAAACCAAGAATGCACATATCAAGTGACAGCTCCCCTGCTGTAGACTCAAGGAAACAAATCACACAGCTCCTCACAAGACAAGAGATAACAACAGCCAATAGACTCAGAGAGCAGGCAGAAGCGTTTGTGAGAGCTGCTGGAGTATAGGCAATAGATTGCAGTTTAGTGCTGCCTGATGCGTGTGCGGACATGTGAATTCTCTGCTGATTCCAGGCACTACGTTATTAGAGTAAAATAAACAAACTGGAGGGACTGTAGAGATAAGCAACAAAAATTATCAATAGGCATGAAACACTGACATGATGAAATATTAAAACATCTAAATGTGTATACTAGCACTTGGTGATGGCTAAAGGCAGCACGTATTTTAAGAGGAGAAATTATTTAGTGTGGTACATGGCAATATATCTTGGAGTAGTGGGATGAAATTAAGCGAGGGAGAATTTAGACTGAATAGAAGGAGAAACTTCCTGACAGTGAGTTGCATTAGGCTTTGAAGTAGTCTCCAAAGGGAAGTGGTAGAAGCCCAATTGCTTGGGCTTTTAAAATTAGAATGGACAAAGAACTAGAAAATGTGCTGTGGGGAACAATTTGGCAGGGAGATGGGCTGGCTGAGCTAATAGGTCTTTTCCATTTCTAACTTACAGCGTGATGCAGTTGAATGGTATTTAGCAAGTAAAATGCAGGTTCTTACCATGGGCTCCATTGTGCCTTTATGGCAGAGCTCCAGATTGGAAGTGGTGTGAAGTCTCGTCACCCCAGCAGGAGCTCTGGGCACTAGTCTGCCTCTAGGAGGCAGGACGTGGCCTGGAACAACTCTGCACCTGGGCAGAATGTGCCCATTATTACACTCCTATAGGGGCTGCAGCTCACTCCCTCCTGCATGGCCAGTCAGCTGGACATTACCCATGGGCTCAAGACAATTGACTTGCCCCCTCTCATCTCCTCCCCATCCATTTGGAGAGTATCATGTCCCAGAGCAAAGAGTCCCTGGAAGAAACAGTCCCTGCCCTCTGGGGAACACAAGGACGGTACTTGTATCCCACCAATACATGGCTAAGCAACAGGGTGCTTCTTGTGTCTTCCTTACCCTGTGCACATATTGAGCAGCAGGGAACTAGCTGCCCCCTGTCAACGGAGCACATTTATAGCTTCTGATTAGCATTGTGGTAGGGGCCATCTTTTTCTCTATACTGCCTCTAGCACAAATGGACCCTGATCCTGAATGGGGTCTCCAGGTGCTCCCATAATAGAAATGCTAAATAATAACAGGGACAGTTAGTTATGCCACTCCTTGCACATGTATCCATTATACACACATAAATATGCAGTTATCAAGTGTAAGTGCACAGGTCAGCGCTCTTTGGCCATATTACCCTCCTCCACAGCCAAAAGAAGGCAAGAAAATGATGGAACTATATTTACTAGCTGTTTAATAGTATCTTTTCAAATTAACATGACAGGGATTTTAGGAGTCTGGTTCCTAATATATATTTATGTATTTATCTAATTTCTGAGGGTAACTTTAGCAACATTGTTTGAGATGTTTAGGAATCTGCCATTTATTTGGTGAGAATATACAAAATGCTTGAGATTTTCAAAGCAGTGTAGAGGATTTCGCCACACATCTCCCATGTCTGAGAGCTTGTCTACACAGTGGGGAAATGAGCACTACAGGGGTGGGATTTCTAAAGCCACTAACTTGGTGTGCACTGATTGGTCCATTAAGATCCTGCTGCTGCACACCAAAGGTTCCCTATTGTGCTTTAGCAGAGCACTGTCTCAAACAGCCCAGAGTCCTTTGCATGGCTTCAAAAGTTTCAGCCTGTGTTCTCACAGCACCTGTATGTCACAAATCATTTGAGAGCCTCATTCTATAGTTAGATTCACACTGTGGATGCCCTGTTTTGGTATAAAGAAAGCAGGTGTACAATTACTATTCATTTGTGATAGTTCCCACAGAGTGTTAGGGCCTTTCCAGACACACAGGAAAGGATGGTCCCTGCCCCCAGAAGCTTACAGTCTAAGGATAGACAGGCAGACAAAGGCAGGGAAGTGAAACAACAGAAGGGTTTTTCTACACAAATCAGTGAGATTCACTATGGCAGCGTGGGAAGGAAATTAGGCAGTAATTAAAAGTCAAGAAGGTTGGAGTTAAGCTCACACAGTTGGAGTTAAGCTGCACTAGGAATTATTTTGGGGATGTTCTATGGCCTGTGTTATACAGGAGGTCAGATTAAAAGTTCACAATGGTCCCTTCTGGCCTTGAAATCTATGGATCTAAGACACAGAGAAATCATCCAGCTCTTGTTATCTTCTGGTCAGAAGGAATTCTGCTGACCTCCACAATTCATGGATAGCTGTGATCTAACTGGTGTACAGAAGAGTACCCAGAAGTCACCTACTACAGGACAGGCCCAACAAAGAAAATAAAAGAAGGCCACTAGCCGTCACTTTCAGCCCCCAACTAAAACCTCTCCAGTGCATCATCAAAGATCTACAACCTCTCCTGAAAGATGATCCATCACTCTCACAGATCTTGGGAGACAGACCAGTCTTCGCTTACAGATAGCCCCCCAACCTGAAGCAAATCATGTGCCAGCAATGCCCCTCTGCCATGTACATTGGCCAAACCAGACAGTCTCTATGCAAAAGAATAAATGGACACAAATCTGACATCGGGAAATCATTCAAAAACCAGTAGGAGAACACTTCAACCTTCTGGTCACTCAGTACCAGACTTAAAGGTGGCAATTTTGCAACAGAAAAGCTTCAAAAACAGACTCTAATGAGAAACTGCTGAGCTTGAATTAATATGCAAACTAGATACCATTAACTTGGGTTTGAATAGTGGCTGGGTCATTACACATATTGAATCTATTTCCCCATGTTAAGTATCCTCACATCTTCTTGTCAACTGTCTAAAATGGGCCATCTTGACTATCACTACAAAAGTTTTTTTCTCCTGCTGATAATAGCTCATCTTAATTAATTAGCCTCTTACAGTTGGTATGGCTACTTCCACCTTTTCATGTTCTCTGTATGTATATATATTTCTTACTATATGTTCCATTCTATGCATCTGATGAAGGTGGGCTATAGCCCACGAAAGCTTATGCTCAAATAAATTTGTTAGTCTCTAAGGTGCCACAAGTACTCCAGTTGTTTTTGCGGATACAGACTAACACGGCTGCTACTCTGAAACCTGATATTTGTTGAGGTGGCATGCCAGAAAGCACTGGGTGATATTTTTGCAAAAATGAGAAAAAAAATCAAAATTCTTAAGCTCTTCAAGGGCTACCCTCTTTTTCCCATTGGATTCCCTCGTCACCCTCTATTTTGGCTGTTTGAAGCACAAGTGACCTCTGATGGAAACACATATGCATTTGGGCTTCTTCAAAGTTGTAACCAGGATCAGGAACAGTCAACATGGATTCATCAAGGGCAAGTCATGCCTGACCAACCTGATTGCCTTCTATGATGACATAACTGGCACTGTGGATATGGGGAAAGCGGTGGATGTGATATATCTTGACTTTAGCAAAGCTTTTAATACGGTCTCCCACGTATTCTTGCCAGCAAGTTAAAAAAGTATGGATTGGATGAATGGACTATAAGGTGGATAGAAAGCTGGCTAGATTGTTGGGCTCAACAGGTAGTGATCAACGGCTCAATGTCTAGTTGGCAGCTGGTATCAAGCGGAGTGCCCCAGGGGTCGGTCCTGGGACTGGTTTTGTTCAACATCTTCATTAATAATCTGGATGATGGGATTAATTGCACCCTTGGGGAGAGGTAAATACGCTGGAGGGTAGGGATAGGGTCCAGAGTGACCTAGACAAACCGGAGGGTTGGGCCAAAAGAAATCTGAAAATGTTCAACAAGGACAAGTGCAGAGTCCTGCCCTTCGGAAGGAAGAATCCCATGCCCGCTTCAGACTGGGGACCGACTGGCTAAGCAGCAGTTCTGCAGAAAAGGACCTGGGGATTATAGTGGATGAGAAGCTGGATATGAGTCAGCAGTGTGCCCTTGTTGCCAAGAAGGCAAACGGCATATTGGGCTGTATTAGTAGGAGCACTGCCAGCAGATCGAGGGAAGTGATTATTCCTCTCTACTCGACACTGGTGAAGCCACATCTGGAGTATTGCATCCAGTTTTGGTCCCCCCACTACAAAAGGGATGTGGACAAATTGGAGAGAGTCCAGCAGAGGGCAATGAAAATGATTAGGGGGCTGGGGCACATGACTTACGAGGAGAGGCTGAGTTACACCTCTACCTCGATATAACCCTGTCCTCGGGAACCAAAAAATCTTACCGCGTTATAGGTGAAACCGCGTTATATCGAACTTGTTTTGATCCACTGGAGTGCGCAGCCCTGCCCCCTCCCCCAACCCTCCCCGGAGCACTGCATTACCACGTTATATCCGAATTGATGTTATATTGGGTCGCCTTATATCGGGGTAGAGGTGTATTTAGTTTGCAGAAGAGAAGAATGAGGGGAAATTTGATAGCAGCATTCAACTACCTGAAGGGGGGTTCCTAAGAGCTTGGCTGTTCTCAGTGGTGGCAGATGACAGAAGAAGGAGTCATGGTCTCAAGTTGCAGTGGGGGAGGTCTAGGTTGGATATTAGGAAACACTATTTCACTACGAGGGTGGTGAAGCACTGGAATGGGTTACCTAGGGAGGTGGTGGAATCTCCATCCATAGAGGTTTTTAAGGCCTGGCTTGTCAAAGCCCTGGCTGGGATGATTTAGTGGGTGTTGGTCCTGCTTTGAGCAGGGTATTGGACTAGATGACCTCCTAAGGTCTCTTCCAACCCTAATATTCTATGATTCTATGATAACCAGTTGGGAGCTGCTTCCCTATATGCAGGATGAAAGTCTCCTTGCTTGGTAATGCACTTGGGTTGGCATCTGAAATGACATTTGAAATCTGTCCATACCTCTTCCACCTTGGTGTTTTTTTTGGGGGGGGTTCCCCCTCCTTGTCAGACTCATCACGCTGACTCATATCTCCAACTAGATCATAATGGTTATTCTGAAATGTCAGCTGTTGCTCTTTTCACCCTCACATGGTTTCAGATTTAGGTTGAGGTTTCCCTAATGCATAAACAATTACTAAAATTGTGGTTTTTGACAGTCAAAGTACTGTGAAGATGCTATTCCATTGTAAAAACCTATATTTCCAAAGTTGTAATGAAAGGCTGGATCATACTGACCTATATGTTTCTTTGTAGTTCACCCAAAAGGAAGTCTGTATATGTCTGTCAAATGTGTTTTAGTCATCAGATGTTATTTGACAGGAGAAATAGCTAACAGCATTATCATGTATTCCCTTACTAACTGTGAAGAGCATTATTTGAAGAATATGGCTTGAATATTCCTAAAGATTATTGCTTGATTAAGAAACATGGTCATCATTTATATGATCTTTCATATGTGATATAGTTTCCTTGTGATTCGTGTACAGACCTCTCTACTCCAGTGATGTCCTTTAAAATTAGCTTTTGGAGCCTTATGGTTCAGCAGAATAAGGATTGGTTCTCTGCCAATGCTCTTACTAAACTGGTCCATGTTATTGCAGGTAATGAAATGATTCTCCACTCGTTTACATGAGTGTGTGAATCAGGAGTAACTCCACTGAAGCCAGTGGAATAACAGAAGTGGGTGCCAGTGTGAGTAAGAGGAGAATGGGGCCCTAGGAACCTCATTTGTTACCTTAAAGCCAAAACAAAGCACAATGGAGAAGCAAAATATATGTAAATAGAAAATCCTGCCTGGATCAATGTGGGGGGTGAACAGGACCGTGTTATTATAGATAGATAGAAATGCACTAAAAGAGTCATGCCACACAAAGCCTGATCTGCCAGTGCAGAAAACTAAGGGCTGAATAACATATAATGTATAGAATGTGCCTATCCCATTTTCTAGCCACAATAAGTCCTGCAACCACACACTAAACTAAAACACTGCAAAACTGATACAAGTCAACTGACCAGAACTCAATCAACCTTTCAGTAAAAGAAATTCAGCCGTACTTCTCCGCAGGGTTAAACCACCCCTCAAGTATAGATAAGGCTTGCCCTGAAAAACAACATGTTCAGGTCCTGTGAGATTAATGAGAGAAGCAAATTCTGGATTTCTGTGTCCTCTAGTGAGAAGACCCTGCCTCCAGATCCAACACATGAAAATCTAGGGATTATCTGTGAGAGCATCTCTACTAATCTCATCCGTTGGGATAAAATAACAAGGAGGAGTTCTAGGATAACCCTGATAATAACCTACATTCTGTGTCCTTGTGGCATACAGTTATCAATACTGTTACTTTGGTTATCATTCAGAAATGAACCTGGACCTCCACTGCTAAGAGCATATTAAGCCTCTACAGCTTGAGCTAAAGGGTTACATGGCCTTTGCTGGTAGCTATACCAGACCCAGATCCTCTCTGGATCAGGCACAGAGGGAAATATGTAACACACTGAGCAATGGATTACACAATCACAGATGATTTTTTTTTTTTTACAAAAGGTGAGCTTTTCACCAGAATCATCTTTCTTTGTCCCAAGATACTTCCTTTGGATGACTTTTCTCTTCCCCATTTTCTGCTTTACACTTGCTCCCTTTTGTGTTATTGCTGAGTGAAGGGTTTGGCACCCCCTCCTCCTGAACATTGCTTTTAGGTTTTTATACCATGCTTATCACAGCTCTTATCTGATCCTGTGTGTTTAACAAGACCCTACAAAAGGGTGCACCACCTGAGATAGAAAGGCTTTGAGAAGGACACCCCAAGCAAGGACTCAATAAATGTGCCACTTGGAAAGGAATCTGGTGAGCAGAGCTGAACCAGCTTGTTCCTATGAACAAGTGCTGCTCGTCATTCTGTGTGCTCAAAAGATGTGAAATGCCATAAAACGAAATCCTGCTTCTCACTGCTCTCTAGTGTTGTGGTCACTGTTATGAACACATCGTGGATGGTCATGCAGTATATCATGAACTCCCAATCTGTACAGGAATCAGAGTTGTGTGACCTGCTGCGTGCTTGGAAATAAACAACACAAATTACTTTTGGCATTCCTAGTGCAGCTGAACATGGTGCACCATCGCTTTTGGGCTCGGGAAACAAGCACTGAGTGGTGGGATTGCATCGTTATGCAGGTCTGGGATGACAAACACTGGCTGCTGTTTTCTGATGTGAAAAGCCACCTTTCTGAACTGTGTGTAGAGCTCACCCCAGCCCCGTGGCACAAGGACACCAAAATAAGAGCCGCCCTCTCAGTGGATAAGTGCGCGGCAATCGCTGTGTGGAAGCTGGCAAGTCCAGACTTCTACTGGTCTGTTGCAAATCAGTTTGGAGTTGGGAAGTCCACTGTTGGGACTGCGTTAATGCAAGTGTGCAGGGCCATTAATCACCTCCTGCTACAAAGGACAGTGATTCTGGGCAATGTGTGGGAAATAGTGGATGGCTTTGTGACAATGAGATTCCCTAACTGCAGCGGGGCAATAGATGGCACACATATCCCAATTTTGGCCCCAGACCATCTTGCATGGGAGTACAGCAATAGAAACGGGTACTTCTCTATTCTATGCAGGTGTTTCTGGATCAAGATGGGCATTTCATTGATATAAACACAGGGTGGTCAGAGAAGGTACATGATGCATGCATCTTCAGGAATACTGGCCTGTACAGAAAGCTGCAAGCAGGGACTTTCTTTCCAGATCAGAGTATTCCAATGGGGGATGTCAAAATGACCATAGTGATCCTGGGAGACCCAGCTTACCCCTTACTGTTATGGCTGATGAAGCCTTACACAGGAAACCTCGACAGCAGCAAGGAGTGCTTCAACGATAGGCTGATCAGGTGCAGAATGACTGTGGAATGTGCCCTTTGCAGATTAAAAGTGCGCTGGCGCTGCCTTTATGGCAGGCTAGACCTAAATGAGGAAAATATTCCCATGGTCATAGCAGCCTTCTGTGCACTCCATAATAGTTGTGAGGCTAAGAGTAAAAAGTTTCCCTGGGGGTGTAATGTGTAGGCGGATCAACTGGCAGCTGATTTTGAGCAGCCAAATACCAGGGCTATTAGAGGGGCATAATGGGGGGCTATTCGAATCAGGGAGACTTTGAGGCACCATTTGGACAATGAGTACCAGTAATGTGTCTTTCTATACAGCACTCTGCCATGCTTTGTTAACTTTCATGAAAATGTTGATGATTCCTGACCATGATTTGTACTCAGCAAATGATCAAATTGCCACTGTGTATTAATTCCAGCAGCAACCACCATGTGTAGGAGACAAATAAAGATTGGTTATCTTTCAGAGAGCTTGTTTTTATTAAATACTAATTAATAACACACACAAAAGGCTTGGTGGGAAGGGAGATAATAATGAACGTCAGTGTAGGCTCTTATAGCTGTGTGTAAGTCCAACTATCATTTTAAAGCTGTCAGAAGGGATGGAGTGAATGGGGTACCTGGACAGGCCAGGAAGTTGCAAGGAATATGTGGGAGGAGTTTCAAGAGGGCATGGAAAGCAGTTCTGTATCAGCTGCGGTGGCGGAGAAGCATGCATGAATTCAGCGTGCAGCATGATTAGGGACTTCAACATCTCCATTTGCTCCTCCATCACTTTTATAACACTGCTCTACAGCCAAAATGCTTCTGAAATAAATGTAGTCAAACTTTACTAATTCTGGGCCACTGAGAACGAAAATGATGCTTAGAACTGTTGATTGGCTCTAGTTTTCAAGATATGCTATTGGGTCAGTATATACGACCCTTGACTTGGGAATGGCGGAGGATAAGTGAGTTATAAAGGGAGGGGATCTCAATTTAAACCAGAAATGACTAAAATACACCTTTGACTGGATCTATGAATAAATCTATGACTGGGTTTGCACAGTACTTGCTTTTTAGGCAAAACAATGAATGATGCAATCTGAAGCTGGTATTGCGTCATACATGATATGAATTGCATCAAGTTATTCCTAGAAGTCATGGATGATGCAAGCATAACGAAGCTTACATCACTCTGCTGAACAAATTGCCCTATATCAGCTCTAGAAATCATACAGTGTCGTGCTCTCTTATTTATCAGTGTTTGATTTTGCAAAGGGACACATTTCCGTTTAGCCAAAGTGAGCAGAGATACCTCGTACTTGTGTGAACAGCGCAGATAACTTCTGCTATGTTTGTGATGAAGTGACTTTTGCATCACAAAAGCGCAGTATAACCACTATGGTTAAGAAAGCCTATCACCTTTATTTTGGCTGCAAAATTGGAGATCAGGACAAGAGGTGGGCCCCACACATATGCTGCAACACTTGTGCAACAAATCTTCACCAGTGGTTGAACAGGAAAAGGAAATCTATGCCTTTTGCAGTGCCAATGATTTGGAGAGAGCCAACAGATCATACCAGCAATTGTTACTTCTGCATGGTGCCTCCAGTTGGGAAAGGTGTGTCAAAGAAGAAAAAGTGGACTGTGCATTATCCAAACATTCCATCAGCTATACGCCCAGTACCCCACGGAGAAGGACTGCCGGTTCCTGATGCACCAGAATCATTCTCACTTGAGTCAGACGAGGAAGAGGAAGAAACTTCTGGCCCTGAACCATCAATGTCGCAGGACCCACATTTTCTCCCATCCTCCTCCTCTGAACCACACTTCATAGCGCAAGGTGAACTGAATGACCTTGTCAGGGATTTGGAACTACCCAAGAGTAAGGCAGAGCTGTTGGGCTCCAGACTACAGCAGTGGAATCTCCTGGCAGGTGATGTTAGGGTTTCCATGTTCCGTGACCGTCAAAAGGATCTTGTCCCACTCTTCTTCATGGAAGGTGATCTTGTAGCCTGCAACAACATCGATGGTGTGATGGCAGCCCTCAACATCGTTCACGATCCAGATGAGTGGAGACTGTTCATTGATTCATCGAAGACGAGTCTTAAAGCTGTTTTACTGCATAATGGCAATGTTTTGCCATCAATTCCAGTTGGTCATGCAGTCCATATGAAGGAAACCTATGACAACATGAAACAACTTTTGAGGTGCATAAACTATGACCAACATCAGTGGCAGCTTTGTGGCGATTTGAAGGTTGTTGCTGTCTTGCTTGGTCTGCAGACTGGATACACAAAGTACTGCTGTTTTCTCTGCGAATGGGATAGTCATGCAAGAGATTCCCACTACATCAAGAAAGATTGGCCACTCCAACAGTCATTGGAGCCTGGGAGGAAAAGTGTTCAGCATCCACCACTTGTTGAATCAAGGAAGATTTTGTTACCACCCTTACACATCAAGCTGAGTCTGATGAAGAACTTTGTCAAGGCCATTGACAAAACACAAGCAGCTTTCAAGTACCTCCATGGAAAATTTCCAAGGTTAAGTGAAGCTAAGATAAAGGAAGGTGTCTTTGTTGGTCCTCAGATTCGTGAACTTCTTCGAGATGATGTATTTGACCATGCACTGCGTGGCAAGGAAAAGATGGCATGGAAAGCCTTCCAGTTAGTGGCAATAAATTTTCTCGGAAACAACAAGGCAGACAACTACACGTTGTTGGTGGAAAACCTCCTCAAGGCATGCAAAAGCCTTGGTTGCAACATGTCACTAAAGATACATTTTTTGCACTCTCATCTAGATTTTTTTCCACCGAACTGCGGAGCA
Organism: Trachemys scripta elegans; assembly: GCF_013100865.1. NCBI lineage: Eukaryota > Metazoa > Chordata > Testudines > Emydidae > Trachemys > Trachemys scripta. The sequence goes on from NC_048299.1 coordinate 47,261,999, forward strand.
GTGAGCGACGAGCACGTCGAGCGATTTCACCAGGACATTGCAACAAAGGAGAAACACTATCAGGGCAAATGGAGCCCATCAATGCTTGCAGACTATTGCTGGACAGTGACAAGAGATGTTCCATTTAATGAATACAAGAGACAAGCCAAGAAGCGCCGAGTAGACACTGAATAGGACTAAACTATGTACAGAATAGTTTTTTGCCTTTTGTTTCATAATAAATTTTATTTATATAACCCTTTTGCTGATTTTTAAAGTGTTACATAAACAGGACAGGTGAAATATTATCATGTAAAGCAACCATAAACACATGAAAAGACCTAGGTTTACAATTTAGGATTAAAACTATACTATCTACACAATATACATAGACATAAAATGTAAAAACTTAAATATCTTAGAAACAGTAGCCAATCAGTTGTTTTAATTATCATATTTGAATTCAGCACATCAAAATACATAATAAATAGCACATTTTATCTCTGAAGCAGACGACTTCTCAGAAATTGTAGACCAGTGTAATCTGCTCCTGATCCATTAAAATTCACTCTTGGCTCTCCTTTCTGTCCTGCCTGTAAATTTTATAATTTTCTTTTAAAGTCTCTCTCCATGCCCTGCATTCTTGTTTTTTGGCCTCCGAGGATTGGAGCACCTCTTGACTCATGTCATCCTTACTCCTCCTTGGTCACTTCCTTATCTGGTGAAGGCACTCTACTGGTATGTAGGAGGTTCTCCTGAAGGCCACATCTGTAGAAGAACAAGAATCAATAAACAGAAGCATGATTTTTAGTTCACACACAGCACTGAATCATTATAGTAAAACACACTTCTTTTTAAATACAAATCAGTTTCTCACTATCCCTTGACAAGCACTCAGCTTGGCGAACACCCTGAACATGTTGAGTTTGGCCCAGGGGAGGGGGATGACGCTGCTGCATGCTCCACATCAACCTCCTACTCAAACTCCTCATCCACAACTTTGTCCTTAGGGTTAATTCTGCTGTCTGCTGTCTCCAGCCCCACCGAAGTATCCACGGGCCTCTTGGCAGTGGAGATGGGGTCGCCACCAAGGAGGGCATCCAGTTCCTTATAAAAGCAGCAAGTCTTCATCACAGCACCAGAGTGATGGTTTGACTCCCTTGCCTTCTGGTATGCCTGCCTCAGTGCCTTTGTCTTCGCACAGCAATGTATGTCCCATTCGTAGCCCTTATCCAACATGCCACGAGAAATCTGCCCATAGGTATCGAAGATCCTACTGCTGGACAGGAGCTGGGACGGCACAGCCTCCTCTCCCCACAGGGCCAGCAGATCCAACAACTCATGTGTGCTCCAAGTGGGACAGCATTTGCTGCGTGGAACAACCATGGTCAGCTGGGAAGATGAGATGTGTGCTCTCCATGCCGAGCAAACAGGAAGTGGAATTTCAAAAATTCCCAGGCCTTTAAATGGGGAGGGGCAGATACCTGTATACATAGGTACAGGGCAACAGAGTTCGAACTGCTGACCAGAGTGGTCAGGATGGGCATTGCAGGACACCTTCTAAAGTCCATTTATAGCGACATAACCAAGTGCAGTGTCTACACTGACACTTTGCCGCAAAAAGCTCTACACCTCTCGTCAAGGTGGTTTTATTTTGTCAGCAAAGCAGGAGAGTTTCGTGATTGGAAGGAGCATTGTAATGTGTACTCTTCCAATGTTTTGTCAAAGAAAGCTGACTTTTGTTGACAAAACTCTGTAGTGTAGACAAGGCCTCTGTTTCTCCAAGGGGACAGCCAATCAGATACATTTCATAACCTCAAAAACAACAGAATTTAACTATTCTGCTTTTTAGAATGAAACAAGGACTAGAAAAGTATCATATGCACTATGATATGTATATGTGACTATGTTGGACAACATATTTCATGTGTAACAGACATCAGTTATGGAGGGCAAAAGCATTTTTCCCATGAGAAACATGTTAAATTCAATGTTTCCTTACACTGAATGGCTGAAATTTTCATGCTAAGTGTATTGGTCTGGCAAAGAGGCAGGAACTAGGGTGGGACATGAAATGAAATAGTGGAGCAAAGAGATCCAACTTTGGAGAAAAACTACTTTCCACAAGTTGGGTAACCTTAATTAAAAGCCAAAGGGCTCTCTTCCCAAGTTCCCATGCTTAACTCCCTGAACCAAAGTCAATGGAAAGACTCCCAATGACTTCAAAGGGCATTATAGCCCTTATAGAGGGAGAGGAGAATAGCTGATTATTTTCCTTTTTTCAACAAACCCCTATGTAGTAGGTAAAACTGCTTCCACTGGCAGTCCAGCAGTATAATGGTTTGTCTCTTACGTGCGGGAAATTGTTTTAAATATGCTGATCTGAAAAATATGTTTCAGACAGTGTAAACATTTAGAGGCAGATCCTCAGCACAACTTCATTGACTTCAATGGACTGGTGCTGATTCGCACCAGCTGAGGATCCGTCCCAACCCATTAGTCATTCTCAGCCAAAATTACTATTTGATGTCAATGGACAATTTTATCTGAGTGCTGCATGTAGGATCAGGCCTACAAAGCAATAAAAAAAGAAGCCTTGTTAGGTATGATTTTGATTAATCACTGATTTGGCTTTTCCGTGCTCTGAATCCAGGCCCACATAGATAGATTCCTGTCACATGTGCCCCATCCCTCCTGGGGATTTAACAGACAGAAGCTGAAAGAATTAGATGGAAATATCCTATTTGAGCACCTCATAATCTTGTGTGCTTATCTGCATAAGATCCCTGTAAAGTAAGGGAATGTTGTCAGTCCCATTTTAAAGGTGGGGAGCTGGTACAGAGAGACTTGTGACCTACACGACATCACACAAGAAGGCTGTGGCAGAACGGGGAGTTAAACCCAAGTCTCTCAAATCCCAAATTAACACCCTACCCACTGGTCCATCCTTCTGCTCCTTTCTTATCACTTATCCATCCTTACAACCTGTGCTATATAAATAAATACTGAATAAGATCTTTCCTTCTCTTTTTGTCTCTCCTGATTAGATATTCCAGTTGGTGCATCTACCATCATCTAGGCCATGGTATCTCAACCTAAAAGTCACAAACATGTTTCAGGGGATCATGACCACCCTGCCTTTCCTTATGGTTGGCTAAATGGGAAGTGGGTCCTGAAATGTTTTCTGTTATAACTTGGGGTCATGATATAGAAAAGTTTGAGAATCGCTGATCTAGTCGAATTTCACATTCTGTATATTGTTCTTTTTTCTTTCTTTTTTTTTTGTATATTTACTCTGAAGGCTTAAGTACAATTTTTGCAATGTTTGGATAAACTTTGTCAAACAGTGTTTTGAGTTTCAGATCATTACAAAATTGCTCTGCCTTGAAATGTTAACATGTGTCTAACATTTCTTTGTATCCCTCTAGCTAAAAAATGGTTTGTGACTACTCCAGATTTTCCACATGGTTAAATCTCCTTGAAAACATGTGCATAGACTGTATTAGAAGAAGAAAATAGATTGTAATTAAGTACAGTTATTAATAATTGTATCTAATTATAATGGTTGTAGTGTGTGTATAAGTAGTTTGCCTTCTGGTGGTTGGTAGATGAGTGGTGGTTTTGTGAATGCCAGGGGGGCCTAAATGTTGGACTTATGCACCTAAAGTGGCATCCTCCTTGTGAATGGAACCCCTGGTACTTTGTGGAGTTCATGAGATCTGCAGGGCAGTGGAGTCTTGTGGTAACCAGGAACCTTGCAGAACTCAGGGGATCTGTGTTATAGAGGTCCTGTGGACCTCTTACTCTCTGTATTAGTTCTACATAGTTATTAAAAAAAAGTTAACTCAGTTAAGGTTGCTGCTATAGGATGTATTCTAAGGAATGCTACTGTTAATAAAACCTAAGCATTTTGAGGTATCAGTAATGAAGAGCTAAGGACAGATAGATAAATATTCACATTTTAAACACTTAGATATGTGATCTCTTAAATAGTGGTAGCTGAGGAGGTGATGTTTTGATTCACAAGTGGATCCAGTTTAGGCCAGGTTCCAAGCTGTGTCCAAATTCATAACAATTAGATTTCATGAGCTATTGCCATGAGACTTCTGCTACATTTGAACCAGAGTCATGAAACATGATTTAAGTCAGACCTAGAACCCAAACTGTAGGAACAGATCTGTTCTTGAGTCTCAAATCCAATCCATCAACAACCTCAAATTCAAAGAGATTTAGAGACAAGGTTCCAGACATATTCATTTTGGTTCAATTTATATATAGATTACACACACACAAATGACATTAAAATAATGCTAAGGTTGCAAAGTCAAGCATCCAAAAGTTAGGAAATGCCAGAATTAGGGCTGTTGATTAATCACAGTTAACTCATGCGATTAACTCAAAAAAAGTAATTGAGATTAAAAAAATGAATCATGATTAATTCTAGTTAATTAATCGCACTCTTAAACAATAGAATACCAATTGAAATTTATTAAATATTTTTGGATGTTTTTCTACATTTTCAAATATATTGATTCAATTACAACACAGAATACACAGTGTACAGTGCTTGCTTTACATTATTATTATTTATTACAAATATTTGCACTGTAAATATGATAAATAGAAGAAGTAGTATTTTTCAATTCACCTCATACAAGTAGAGTAGTGTAATCTCTTTATGTGAACATGCAATTTACAAAAGTAGATTTTTTTACATAACTGCACTCAAAAACAAAACAATGTAAATCTTTAGCGCCTACAAGTCCACTCAGTCCTACTTCTTGTTCAGCCAATTGCTTACATTTATGGGAGATAATAGTGCCCGCTTCTTATTTACAATGTCACCTGAAAGTGAGAACAAGCATTTGAATGTCACTTTTATAACCAGCCTTACAAGGTATTTATGTGCCAGATATGCTAAACATTCATATGCCCCTTCATGCTTTGACCACCATTCCAGAGGACATACTTCCATGCTGATGACACTCATTAAAAAAATACTGCCTTAATTAAATTTGTGACTCAACTCTTTGGGGAAGAATTGTGTCTCCTGCTCTGTTTTACCCACATTCTGCCATATATTTCATGTTATAGCAGTCTCAGATGATGACCCATCACATGTTGTTCGTTTTAAGAACACTTTTACTGCAGATTTGACAAAACACAAAGAAGGTACAATATGAGATTTCTGAAGATAGCTACAGCACTTGACCCGAGGTTTAAGAATCTGAAGTGCCTTTCAAAATCTGAGAGGGACCAGGTGTGGAGCATGCTTTCAGAAGTCTTAAAAGAGCAACACTCCAATGGGGAAACTACAGAATCCAAACCATCAAAAAAGAAAATCAACCTTCTGCTGGTGGTGTCTGACTCAGGCCTTGTCTACACTAATGGGGTAAGTCTACCTAAGTTATGCTACTCCAGCTACACGAATAACATAGCTGGAATCAACGTAGGTTAGGTCAATTTCCTGCGGTCTCTACACCATGCTGCATCAATGGGAGACGCTCTCCCGTTGACTTACCTTATTCCTCTCGTTCCGGTGGAGTATCAGAGTCGAGCGCTTTGTGATCAATTTATCAGATCTTCATTAGACCCACCAAATCGACCCCCACTGCATCGATCACAACAGCATCGATCCCTGGTAAGTGTAGACATGGCCTCACATGATGAAAATGAACATGCGTCAATCCACACTGCTTTGGATCATTATCGAGCAGAACCCATCATCAACATGGACATGTCCTCTGGAATGGTGATTGAAGCACGAATGGACATATGAATCTTTAGTGCATCTAGCATGTAAATATCTTGCTACACCAGCTACAACAGTGCCATGTGAATGCCTGTTCTAACTTTCAGGTGACACTGTAAACAAGAAGTGGGCAGAATTATCTCTTGCAAATGTAAACAAACTTGTTTGTCTGAGCGATTGGCAGAACAAGAAGTAGGACTGAGTGGACTTGTAGGCTCTAAAGTTTTACATTATTTTATTTTTGAATGCAGGTTTTTTTGTACATAATTCTACATTTGTAAGTTAAACTTTCATGGTAAAAAGATTGCACTACGGTACTTGTATGAGGTGAATTGAAAAATACTATTTTGTTTTTTACAGTTAAAATATTTGTAATCAAAAATAAATATAGAGTGAGACTGTACACTCTGTATTCTGTATTGTAATTGAAATAAATATATTTGAAAATGTAGAAAACATCCAAAAATATTTAAATAAACGGTATTCTGTTATTAACAGCATGATAATCACGTGATTAATCACAGTTAATTTTTTTAACCTCCCAATTAATTGCAATTAATTTTGAATTGCTTGACTGCCCTAGCCAGAATTAAGGTTGCCTGTGTAACCTTAATTCATTTCCCTTGTTCGAATGGATTATAGACTTTAATTATATGATCACATACTATTTTTTTCCATGGGACATGAAAATATTCAGCCTGAATGGTTAAAGTTTGGCACTATAAAAAACTGAAAATAGGATTTTACAATGGGAAGTGTCAGGCAACCTTAATTATATCAGCTCCACTTGTTTAGATAGATAGATAGATAGATAGATAGATAGATAGATAGATAGATAGATAGATAGATAGATAGATAGATAGATAGAGGGGGGGAGCAGTGGGCTGGGCATGGTGGTGTGCAATATATCAAATACCAAGGAAGAAATGTGCAAGACAAAGGGTGGATGTCTGCATAAATGTTTCTCCTTAGTTTATAACACATTTCGTTTTTCATATTATAAATGCAATATTGACAATGCTATGTTTTGTTGTGGTAGACTCTATTTGCAGGCAGTTTTCGTGGCTTTTGTCACCTCTTCTTTCAATATTTCTTAGTCAAAAATTCAGTCTGGTCTTTCGAAACTTACTCAGGTCTTCTAATCTTTGTCTCGCTAGTACTCTCAAAAGATTGGGTACTATTGCGCACACACGCTGCTCTAGGACCCTGTCTAGCCTAGCGGAAAAGGTGCTTTAAAAAAGTTAGTTAACTTATTTGAATTAATTGATGTTAGCACCAAGATTGTCCTTCTTTACAAATAAGTAAACTGGTCATAATCAACCCTAGACTCTCACCCCAACCCCTCCTCCAAAACCAAAGTGGGGTTTAAACAATGATGCTGTTACTTTGAGGGCCTTTAAGCTTGCATGCATCATCTTATATTTTCTAAAGTCCAACAAAGTTAATACCTTTCGGATGGCTAGGGGTGGGAAGCATAGACACCGGGCTGTGAATCTACCGGATAATAGCAAGTGCTTGGATTGAAGTAGCTTTAATCTCTACCCGCAAATCACAATTTATTCCTTTATATTGACACGTCTGCGGTTTGCCACCTGGCAATGGAAGCCCTGAAGCCAAGGGAGATATCCTGCAAAAAGCTCATTCCCACAGCAGTGCCTGTCTGTGTGATGACCTGACTTCTGCTGTGATCCCCCTTTAGAGATCAAAGCGGGATGAATGCAATTCTTTACACTTTGCATCGCACATCACCACACTCTGGCGAGGGGGTGGCAAATAAGGACGGAGGCAGCATAGAGATACCGGGGGAAATGGAACCCAGCGAGTGTTTAATTAGAGGACACCAGTAAATGCTGACAAGCATTTTCCTATCGAGTAGTTTTTAAACCCGTACCCATATTGAGTCGTTTCCTTTTCTTATGCATCATGCTAATACCACCCTGGCATGGGGCAGATCCAAACCTCACTGAACTCAATGGGAATCTTGCCACCGACCTCAATGGACTTTGAATCTGGCCCTTCGTGTGAAAATATCCCAGTAAATATCCCAGTGGGCTGAGATTAGGTAGTAGGGCTGGTGCAGGTCGGCACAGGCGGTAGATTCCAAGGTCCATCAGAACTAAGTGTGTGTGTTTGTGTTTGTGTGAGAAAACACTATTAACGTGATCGTTTCGATAATGACTTTATTCTGACACAGACACACACAGCTGCTGTTGCTGTTCAGCGATGCAAGGGCAAGGGAACTCGCAGCAGGTTTTCACACTAAAGCACCTTCCCGGGGCATTTTAGTGGTAATCTGACTCCCCCTCCTTTCCCCCCCACCCCCATCCTGTTAAAGATTCACAATGTTTCGCTTTTACATTCGCTCTGGGTGTCACATTCTCGGGCGCCGCGAACCCCGAATGGGCTTGTACGACTCCATCTTTTTAAAGCCAACCCTGAGAATAAAAGCCCGGCAGATTGTCTAGAAATCGCGGGACTGCGATCAAACCCGCCTCTGTTATTAGTGCATATTGTACACCCCCAGCTGGGGACGGGAAAGCTGTCCCTCCTCCAACGCTTAGTATTTTAACTCCATTACCTATAGGAGATCCACCCCAGTGCAGCGGAACCGCAGCAGCGGAAATGATGCAGGCGAGTGTGGTGGTTCTGATACACAGAACTGGGTCCCTTACACACACACACAGAGTCAAGCAGCTAAACTCTCGCTTTAAATGGGTAGGGAATTGTATACAATTGTATCGGCTGATGGTTCTTTGCACACCAAAAAGTATCTAAAGAGCTCATTTATATTGAAAACTGAAGCGATTTCTCTTCCTCTGAGTGTTTCAATCACTTTCCTGACTTTTAACAGCCCTGATGGGTCGCTGGCTGTATTATAATGTTGTTACATTATAAGGCTAATGTAACAACACTGCAAAAATGCGTGCCTCGGGAACAGTCAATTAATCCTGGTCTCTAAGCTATTGCATACAGACCGGGAGACGGTTAATTTCAATACCTCCAGAGAGTAACTTTTCTACAAGAATAAATTCAGGGCTCTATCCTGCTAATCTTTAGCAGGGGACTAGCCCGTTGACTTCCTTGTGATTCCTCTTGAGGGCAAGATCTACTCCCTTGAGCAAGAGTTGCAAGATCAGACCCCTTATCCTGATGGACGTAGTTCAACGTTTGCAAAGAAAGCATTTTGCTCCCCACAGGGCAGACCGTCCCTTCCCCTGCAGCAGCAAATCAAACTATCTACGCTCACATTCTTTCATTGGAAGGCCAAACTGGCCAGGACGTATCCTGTCAGCGTAGGGAAGCAAACACAGCCCATGAGAGGAAAAGAGACTCGCAATGTGTGAACACAACTTAATGCTCCATTAAGACAGCCTGGGAAATACATACACTGAACATGTACTGCACTTTGGGGTTACAATGTTCATTCCAAAGTGGCAACTTGTTAGTTGTGATTCTCCTCCGCAGTTAAAGAAAATCTGAAGAAAAAGAACGAGAGAGAGACAGAGACAGAGAGATTTATTGGCCTTCGCCAACAGCTTTTCCATGAGTGTCCAATCCAGTAGAAACTGTGTATATATGCATATACTTTTCATTACAATATCCCCAGAGACCATATTAAATTAGAGTGCAAGCTTGTGCCAGCTAGGTGTGTGTTGAGCCAGATAGATGGCGGTTTTTTAGTTTGTTTGTTTTGTTAGGATGTCCCATTTGCAAGCACTAAAAGTCTTGGACTACAATAACAAATGCTTTGTAGAGTGCAAACTATTAATATGTAATTATTATATAGGTACAATGTATTTACATTAACATATCCAAAATTGCCTGTTGGGGAAAGCTGTGTTGTGTATGCTCAGGGACACAGGCATATCCTCAACAGGTAATTCTGCAAGAAACATCATCTTAATCATTTAGAAAAATTAACACTCTTGAGCCCTTGGATTTGTGTATTTAGTATAATCTAATAGCAGCAGTGATTATACTTCATTATTATCTGCAGTGTGATACTTTCAGCTGAAGAGAGATTTAAAAATCAATAATGAAGTCTTGTGCTTGGCTGAATTGGACACTCATGGAGAAGCTATTGGCGAAGGCCAATAAATCAATGTCTCTCACTCATAGTTCTTTCTTCTTCTTCTTCAGGTTTTCTTCATTGCAGACGAGAACCACATCTAACAAGGTGCCACTTTGGAATACATTATACTTGAAGCCAACATGCTAATTATAGATTAATAGGAGGCAAAACTCGGTTGAAATGACATAGTGAAAAAATCCCAGCGGATCAAATTTAGTATGTCACCATATACATTATGGTCACTTAAAATTCTGTGTTTAAGAGGACGCTGCATAATCTGCAAAACCCCATGACTCACTGGCACCAGACTTTGCACAGACTAGTGCAGTTAGAATTCTTTAAAAGTTATTTTGTGGTAAAAGGGCGCTTTGGGAGTTTTTACAGCTTCAGTCAAGGTATGGCCAACGTTTCTAGCCTGATACAGCAGCAGCCTGTAGAAGAAACAAGAAATTGAAATTGTTTAGAAAACCTCTCCTCCGGTTTTTAAACTATTCAGTTGATCTGAAAGTTGGATAAACATCAAGGAAGAACAGAATTATTTATCATTTTAATAAATCTGGTTTATAAATATTGGGCCCGATTTATTTTGACTTTTTATAGCTTTTAAATTATAAATAAACAAACCTCGTTGGGCTAAATATTGAACATTAGTCATGTGCACTAGTACATAGCTGTTTGGTTATGTTTTAGATCTTTTCTGATTGCCAATGTGTTACATGAAGTGAAAATAGAGGATGAAAAATAAGCAAGTGGATAAGAAGTGTAAATACTCCGATTTAAATATTTCTGTTTTAATAGTCTTAGAATGACATATGTTTCCATAATAGTCAACACTTAAAAGCATTGGTAGATAATCATACTTATTGAAAGACTGTTGAAAGATCATTTTTGCAGCTCTCTCTCTCTCTCTCTCTCTCTCTCTCAAGCTATAGACCTACACATAAAACTGTGGGTGGGTGTGTATACACACACAGATACATAAGTTTCTTTAATATGTTTACATGTTCAGTAGTGTTAGCAGCACCAGAATAAATGCCCCTTGATTTACAACACTTCACAGGTATTCCAACTGCTGATGAACAAAAAAATGTATGTAAGAAATGAAGAGCTTCCCCATCCCCTCAAAAAAAGAGGGAGGAAAAGAAAGAAAAGGGGAACTCGATTTATTCTCATTTGTTTATCTCTAGATTTCCCCCCCCTTTCTACACATTCATTTGAATAGCTTTCAAGCTGCAAAATGGAAATGTGGCTCCTGCCCTCTATTTCAGCAGCAGCGTCCTGGCAACAGAGCAATTTTCTATCATCAAGGATAAATGGCATCGAACAGAACATTCTGATAAAAAAGAAAAAAAGCTTTAGCCCAAGAAGCCCATGATTGCTGCCCTTCCTGTCTGTCATCCCTTTACAAAATCCTCTCCTCCAAACCTGAGCTGCATGCTGTCAGAGCTAATAATGTCTTCTAAAGAAAAGGGGAAGAAACAGCATTCATGCACAATGTTCCCATTTATTACATAGAGTGCTTATTTAAAAAATTGCAAATATCTCTGTTTGGTTCACTGCAAATTAAAACCAAGATGTAGAAAGTTACATGATGCAACAATTATTAATGTCACATCAGAGCATCAAAACCCCATATCTTACTTTCTACTGATTAATACTTTTTTTTAATGTAGGAAAAGTCCCTTGTTATGAAAATAAAACCACACTAGCCTTTCAGGTAAGTTCATGATACTTAAATGCAAAATAAATGATTATTGAAATAAAGTAAGTGGTATATAAAGACTTTGCATATTACCACTTACATTTATGTAGAGCTGCATGGCCCCCAGCTCATAAAAACCCTTTAAGGAAAGTATAACTACAAGGAATTTTAATATTTGAGCTCAGGTGGCATAGGGATTTTATAGTAAACCAGTAATATTGCGTGTCAGAAATCTAGGGCCCGATCCTGCGTCCTTAAGCAAAACTCCCCATAATGGGGTCTTTGGTTAGTGGTGCTAAATTATAAATAGATGGCGGCAGTTCGGGATTGATACTTCGTAGGCTGAGGTTATAACAAATGGAGCTACAGTAAGATTCTAGGTGAGTGAATCTTTCCCAATTAAGTAGTTGTGTGCGCGTACGTGACTGTGATGCACAACACCCACCATTTGCAGAACAGGCTTTCAAAATGTTCACGGTATTAGGTTAAAGGAGCATCTTCGTTTGACAATGGCCATGGAGATTAAGGCAAAAGCCCAAGCCGCAGACAACTCCCTTATGCCTAAATATTGCAGTAAACGGGGGGAATTCATGCCCTACAACTAGCGGTGGCCCTCAGGACGGGGCGCCTGCTTCTTTAACCGGGGAACGCTTAAAGCTAGTTTGCAGAATTGAGAGAAATCGCGATGCTCACGCCTTATAGGTTGGAGAAGAGTGTGTGGGTATTTAGACAGCTCCTTAAACACGTGTTTTAATTCGTGAATGGCAATAACTGAAATGAGGGGGCCAACAAGAGAGTGATGGTTTCATATGATGTTTTACCTTCTTCTCGCTTCTCTCTTTAGATAACAAGATGTTATTTGTCAGCTGAGATACTGCAGCCCATTAGTCCAACGGGTGGATTACTGGGGGGGGGGGGGTAGGGGGGGATATCCTAGATTATATGAAAAATCGGTTACTGAGCATGCTCAGTCACTTTTTTCAACAAAAACGGACCAAGGCTGTTTCTTGCTGGGCCTCAGCGCGCATGCCCAATAGTTGAAGTCACACGATAAACTGCCGTGGCTCTGAGAGTTCAGGGGTAGCAGAGCTGTAATAATGCCTAGATGAGGCCTATCAATAATCCCCGATGGCGGCCTCACTCTCTGAGGGGCCACTGACACCAGGCAATGGCAGGCGGTGGTTCTGAAGGGGCAACTGATCAACCAGCTCAAAAATCCACTCAGGAAAATGTGGCTTTGGAGCCTGTCTTTGAGGGGATCTGTTAATAAACCATGTGTAGGTAAGGGGGAGGGGAGAGCAAGAGAGATCTGAAATGCGGGAAGGTGGAGGCAATACTAATAGCACATGGAGGGGCAAGCAGATATTTGGCAAGTCCCCTCAAAGCGCACTTCGGAAGGTTCCCTTTGCAGAGCTGGCTGCGGCAGGGCCTGGGGCTCACACTCCCTCCTCGCTTGCAATCCCAGCTCCACCCGTGAGTTCTATTGTCTCTTCTTCAGGTTTCCTCCTTTCATTGCGGCTGTCATAAAACGGAAGGACAGTCCCAGGGCCAGCCACCAGGAGCGGGGACCTATGCGACCTACACCCTCCCAGGAGAGGTAGGACAGTGCGAGCTATCACCTGTCTCAGTCTAACTGATCCGGTTTGACTGGAGGCACTGGAGCTGTGCTCAGCCTGGGGGCAGGGTGGGTGAAGCAGCCTGGTCCCTTGCACTGACTAAATTTCAGGACGGGTGGCCAGGTCGGCTCTGCCTTCTTCAGGTTTCTGTCAGACCAAACGACGTAAATAACAGCAAGTTTTCTGTCGGTGAATTAAATGAGAGTCTAACTGCACCAAGCAGCAAGGTCCCTCCCTGTATCCGTTTAGACGTGACGTTTTCGCAGATCTCCTCTCTGCTCTTGGGCTCTTATCTCCGTAGCTTTAAGGGGCAGAGATCAGTTGATCTGCCCGAACATGCTTTTGCGTTTGGCAAACTTGGTTCGACAGTTGCAGAAGTTTCCTCGCCAGTCCACTCCGGGCCCGATCCTGCGCTCTCTTCATCAGCCCGATGAAGCTCATCAGTGGCTTCACTGGGCATGTAAGAAGTGCAGAATCGGGTTTCCTATTATGGGGCAGATTTTCTTCCACTTCCACGCACACACCAGTGTAACACCATTGATTGCAGCGGGTGAGTCCAGGTAAGGGGAGAATCAGGCCCAGTGATCAATGCCTTGAAAACTTGTGAAGAGCTGTTTGCGGGCCAGTCTAACAGGACCTTCCTGAAATCAGAGATGAGGAGGGACAAGGCCCTTAGGACACACCAGCAAGAGCTGAAGTGACACGTCTCTGCAGCGTTTGCTGATGGCAACATTAATGAGAGCTGTGGCTTTCATATAATCTAGGGGGGGTTACTATGTCCTCTAAAACTGCACTTAGGTCATTTAAAACGCTTTAACCGACTATTGCTTAGTGCCACATAAAAGTTAATGTATTTTTTTTAAGTAATGGAAAAGATTTTTTAAAATCATTTCTTAGATCTTGGGAAACACTAAACAAATTGCTCCTTTGAACGTCCTAGCAGCCCAGCTTCCACTACTGCATGTTAATGACTGGAGGATTAATGATGCTTTTTTACCAACACTTGTCTTCTTGAGCAGTCGACGCAGCCAATTAATATTTTTAATTACCGCTACATGGAGACTAAGCAGAGCCTTTCTGATTTGATTTGACCGCTGAATTGTATCTCCTGTGAAATGAAACAGTCACAACCGTGAGGTAGGACTGCTGCTGTTTTCTTTTCACGCCTTTATAATGTCTTGATGCCACTTTAAAGAAAAAAAACAGCTAAAATATCTTAATTACACGTTATAGGGGCATAGACAGTCATTTTTAAAGATATCAGACCGTACTAGGAGCACCAGTTACAAAAGCACACATAGAAAGGAGAAATCTAGCAGCCTGTGAAACAAAATTTGCTGTAGACAGAATTATTACCTAGGGCCCGATCCTATTCCCACACATTCCGTGGAGTTTTTCTATTAACTTGAACGGAAGAAAGATGGGAGTGGGGGCTTTATGATTAAATATCCCTGCCTGTGTAAATATTATACAAGATCACCAACAAGCAAACCTTGCAGTTACGCTCCTGTTTCCATTTGGAATTTACGAGATGATCTTGTGGTTTTACTTTAAAAAATACTAGTGAAGAATACTCCTTTCCAAGCAGACCCGCCTTGGTGTTCTGCTGAGAGTTCTTTATCAAATGCATACGTTTTGGGATGTGAGTATTTCTCCCCTTTCTTTTGGGGCTAAACCAGTATTATGACATTGGATTAGTCAAAATACTGAGGGAAGAGAAGGTAAAAACTTCAATAGGAAATTTATCTGCGGTGCAAAACTCTTCTGGGAATAAAAGCTCATAGATCCCATGACGGTACTGGTGGTGCTGGCTCTTTTCATACACATACTGATCAGCCGTCTGTAATACAATCATTTCCAAAAGTCTGACGTTTAAATGAACAGACAGGCTATTTGGATTTTTGTGTCTGCTTTTCTAAGAACCCGGTCCCTAGCCGCTTGTGCACATGCACAGGAAGAACATTGGGCTAGTGGCAGGTTCTAGATGATGAAAAAAACCCAAGTGCATTCCTGCCCTTTTTTCGTGTGAACTGCAGGACATTTCAGAAATGGCCCAAGAGCAAACCGCTTCCCCCTGAAATGTGCCATATACCCTAGACCCGATGATGTATGTGTTCCAAAACAATATTAAGAAGACATCAGCACATCGGAGTGAAGTGATAACATCATACAACTGTCCCAGAGATTTAAACTGACCTCCATCCTATAGCAAGCGTTATCTTATTTGTATTCCTCTAAATTATTTTGATCGGAAATTCTGAATCATGAACCAGAGAGCAATGGTATTTAGGCAAAATAAATGAACCCCATTTATTAGCGCTTCCGGCACCATTCCCCCCCCCCCCGATATCCTTTGTGTTGTTTCTTGTGTTTCCAGGCCTCGGAGAGGTATGTCAGGAAGGCGATACACTACACTAAAACAATGTGAATTCTGTCCTGAATCCTGAATGTGAATGAGGTTATGTGGTGATATGACTTCGCTTTTAACTGTACTTCTCGGAGTATGGCTTTAATTAAATGTCTTCCGGCTCGGAGAGATTACATGTTATGCAAAATATATCCTAGCATGAAATTTACATCCACGATACGAAATTAGGTTACTTATGTTTTCGTTAAAAAAAAACCCCAAACGTTTCTACTTCTTCTGGGCTTTTTTGTTTTATTTCACAGAGAGTGGAAATATTCCAATGGTGAGAAAAAGAAACGGAACGGATCTTTAAGGAAGGAAAGGGGGATCCAACATTTATAAAGGCGCTCGTAACAAAACCTGCCAGGGGCAGAGTGGAGGAGGGCTGGTTTCTCAAATGCAGACAATTCACAAAGCAGGCAAATTAATCCAGATCTGATATGTTTCAGATCCATCTGTCAGAATCCTTGGATACCTCCCTCCTTTAGTGCTCCAGATACCTGGCCTATCCCTAACCCCTTCCCTCCGTCCCTTTCTTATTGCATTTGTTCAGTGCACAATGCTCTTTGTCGTGGGGTGATGATTCAGGGGACCATCCAGGTTGGGAAAGGTGACGATCTTCATTCACAGGAAATTAAATCTCAATGTTGTATGTGAGAGCAATTAATCAGGCAGGCGAATTCAATACCCCAGTGAAAGTGAATTAGTGACATTTTGTCAAGAGCTTTTTGCTCTAGATGATCGGACCATGAGGAATTTGGAGGAGACGGTTGCTAAAGAGGCTGTTACTTTTTTTTAAGTCCCAGACACTGGTTTCTGCTTAGATTTTTCTCCAGAGAGTTTTTAGATAATGAATCCCTCTGGGATACCTGTTCCAGTTTTATTTTAAGCGTTGTTTTTTACTCTCTATCGAGATCCTGAAAAAGAAGCAACAATATTGAAAGGAAAAATGGGAACAGCTCATTGCAATCTATTCCAGATAATGAGGACGGCCTGAAGACAAAGTAAAACCACGATGTTTACCTCCCTTAATATTAAATAAACCTCAATAACTGGATTGACTTTTTTCAGTGTTTACTACATTGCCATTCAGTGGTGGGTAAAAGCATCCCTAAAGGTAGAGTAAATAATTGCACTGATCCCAACAAGGGAAATGTGTAGGCATTTGAAGCGCACTAAAAATAAACTGGGGCGAAACAGAATGAAAAGAGGACCTCGTGATAATTTGCTGCAATTAAAGCGTCTGTTTTCACTTGCCAAGGAGTTGGCGATTTTTCAAACGGTGCTGAAGTGACACACTAATCGTGAATTTTACTAGAAGCCCTATGTTTTTAAGAGACACGTTCAGCTAAGCGTCTAAACGTTGACGAAATAGCTGCAACTCGATCAGAGGAAGGTATAAGAATTCTTGAAACCCTGAGCGCTAAGTTTGGTTTGGGGGTAGACTGGCTGGTACCGCAGAAGAAATTGTAGCCTGTGGCTGACTTAAAAGGGCCTAGAGTTTATATTAGGTTCTGAGCTTTTCCAAGTCGGGCACTTCGGAGTTTGAAAGTTTGAAGTGTGTTTTTCAGAGGGTTTTTTTTTTCTGTATAATAAAACATTTATTTCAGCACCACCAGAGCACTAGGGGGGCGTGCCAAGTAAAAAAGCTTTGGAGACATCTTGACAGAGATCTTGAAATATTACCCTTAATTTTTGGAAAGTTTTCAAAAAAAAAAAAAAAAAAAGGAGGGGAGAGGAGCAGAGTAGGGGGAAAAAAGAACCACAAGTTTCTCTTGTCTGTCACCCAACTGCTAATAGAGAGAGGGCACCGATCATTGACACTCGGGGGAGCATTCAATCTGAAATTGTTTCGAGATAGACTGGAGAATTTCCCCTCGTGAATCTGGGGACAGAAGTGTAAGTGTGTGTGTGTGTGTGAGAGAGAGAGAGAGAACTGAACACGATGACTCGTGTTGGTGTGTTTTGCTCAATACTTGTATCATGGCTGTATACATGGCAGATATATATTAATAAGAAGCTACCCCTCACTGCCAAAACCACCATGCTTAGCTCCCTACTCAAAGCATTCTATGGGTCCCGCACCGATCAGGTTCCCCAGCCAAGTCGACTCCTGGATCTGGTACCTTTGGAGAAGACAGAATGTGCTAGGCAATAACATTATCTCCCATCCCCTGGCAAATGCGGAGAGCCTCGCAGAAATAGTCTTTAAACCTAATTCAATTGTAAAGCGGATTTTGACTATTAAAAAAAAACCGCTGCAGAGCAACACATTGAATTAATCTGGCTGTAAGGTTTTAATTACAGCGCAGGCTTCGCTACAAATCTGTACAAGAGACAGTGGCTGGCTCTCTGCGGATCTTTCCCTTCTGAATTCTATTATTTTGACCCACGTTACAATACAGAAAGCTGCGTGTGTGATCCATCTGCAGGCTCGGAGGGTTTTTTCCCTCCCCTTGCCACTTCCTTCACACTAGCGGTATGGAAAGCCATCGACGCCTGCCTGTCTGTTATGATGCTAGTGGGTTGAAATCCGGAAAAACCTCCACGCCGCTCTTACTCTTGGACTGGCAGCGTTTAACTCCCCAGCTTCTCCTTAAAATAGCTTGCTTTCATATTGAGGAGGTGACCTCTTTTTGTGGGATCCTTTGCTTCCCACTCAGTTGCTATTAAGGCGATGGCAATATGACATCCTGGCAGAAGAGACCAGTAATGTGTTTTGGGGTAAACAGGCGTATGAGCCTGAAAAGAGAAATGTGATCAGCAGATGTAGGGAGAGAGATTTTGTTTAGCCTTTCTCTGCTCTCTGGGAGCAGTAAATAAATGAAGGCAGAGTCGAACTGCCAAGGAAGGACGGTTTTAATCAGACATATTTTTGCTTATTTGTCGTGGAACCGTCATTCCCGGGCAGTTAACGCTTGTGAACAATGTCAAAAGTAAAGTATGTAGGAAACATGCCTCCCATGTGAACCAGTCGCCTTCAGACCGGGCTGTACGTTTATAAACATTTCAGAATGCACATGCATAATTCGTGTATTCAGTTAGTCGAGAATTTACTGTCAATAAAGGCAATACACAATTAACCATAGATAGATAGATAGATAGATAGATAGATAGATAGATAGATAGATAGATAGATAGATAGATAGATGCTGTGTACATATAGCAGGGTGTATTTTAATATATCTTTCCCAGCTTATCGCCAGGAGCAGTATTTTCCTCTCTCACACATGCTTTTTTCCCGGCTTAAATGAATAACCTCCCTTTTTAAACTCCTTTTTTTCTATATCACCAACAGCTCCATAAAGAAATCATACAATAATATCGGCCTTTTCCCCCCTCAAAAACTAAGTAACTAGATGCATTGTTCCGATAACTAGAAAATACACATGATAATAGCACTGTGAAATTAGCTCCTATCTGACTTTTCCAGCAATTCTTGGGTAAATAATTCCCTAGCTCAAAGGTGTCCATGTTTGTATGTGTTGATGTGGGTTTACCAGCTCGCGTGTTGGCCTGTGGGGGTGTGCTCCGATGTCCAAAATGCGAAGAAAACTGCTTTGAGCCCTTTTTACAATAATACTGTCTAAAACGATCATTCAGTTAGCGCATGTATTTACATGCTTCGGAGTTTAAACTAATTAAAGATTCGATTTCAAAACCACAAACAAACAAACAAACAACAAACAAACAAAAAGCTTCTGGATTTTAGATCCCTGATATAGTAGGGAATACATCTCAAAAGTCCAGCCCTATATTGTCAGAATAAGACGTAGTGTAAAGAAAAAGAATAAGAAATACAAATGTGGTGTTTTGTTTTTCTTTGGTGTTGTTGAATGAATGAATGAATGAATGAAACAGAAGCTGCTCGGAGGCATTTAGGAAGACTCTGACTGATTATATAACTCCGTATTATACCCTAAAAATAGATTCCTGTTTCCTGTTGTTGTCAATTCCTTCAAATGGTTGTGTCCGTTGTTTTACATGTAGCTTTTGTGGCAAAGAAACATGACTTTATAGACGTAACAATAAAAATGCGAGAGAGAGAGGTGGCTTTGTTAGTATTGCATGCTTTACGTTTTCTTTTAAAAAACTATCAATAGAAGTATACTCGGTATATTCATACATGCATATGCAGATGAGGATAGTGTGTGTGTTTGCATATGTGTAAGAATGAATGTACATCATCCATTTCTCTCCTATTAATTATTTTGTATTTCTTAAGGCCTAAATTCCATCGTGGAGTTTTCTAGATAGCTTTGAGGTTTTTTTCCATCTGGCTGCCAGTACCCGCTTTGAAAACAACAACAACCCATCTCTCTTTAAAATGCCAATTTGCCAGGCTTAATGTTTCAAATACAGTGGCATCACACATGCCTAATGCATTTTATTTCTATAATATGAAAGTCATTGTGTTTCGGTAAAGCTGCAATGAAATCAACATTGGCCTATAATTGACTAAAGGCCGGTTAAAAGTTTGAAATGGTTGTAGTTTGGGGTTTGTGGCAGTGAATAAACATTTTCTGGCACTGGTCTTTCCACCTTGCTTCGGGAGCTCGAATTTGGCAGTCAAAATAAATGTCCAAAAAACAAACAATTAGAAGAAAGATCATTAATGATTAACTGCTGCTTTTCATTTTTGGGAAATATTTGTTAACAGATGATATTTAAAAATGACTCTTTAGCTTTTGCCTAAATCTCAGAGAACCCAGTTGTTGTCTACTGAAAAAAAAAAAAAGTCGGAATCTTGAACAGTTCCACCAGGGACTGAAATGTACGAGGAGCTTTTCTACTGAGACTAGACCCTCTCACAACCCATCAAAACTAACTTTGCAAACCTCAGTCCCGAGAGTGTCTGGAAAGGAGAGCAACATTGTCTTTGCTTCAGCTTTGGGAGCAAGGGATTTATTTCTCTGTGCGGATTCACGATTTGCTTATTGATTTTTGATATCTTTTCAAACACTTGAAGTCCACACTAGAAAGAAATGAAGGCTTTTCCCATACCATCTGATTCTTTAGTGACCAGGTAAATTAACACCGAGTTATTTCTGTGAATTCAAAGGCTATTTATACAGGTCTAATTTCTTTAGAATCAACCTGGTAACTGAGCCCAACTTGGCAACCATCCCCTTCCCTGCTTTACTAGAGCTTCATACAACACATTGAAGGGCACACACACCAAGATGATAGATAGATAGATAGATTCTGCGTTCAAGACTCTTGTTAGAGACAGAAATTAGTGTGAGAGCCCTATTCAGAAATTTTCTTTCTCTTTCTTTCTTTCTTTCTTTCTTTCTTTCTTTCTTTCTTTCTTTCTTTCCCACCTCCCAAAAAGCTTAGGCCTCAAATCCTGCCTTTCCCTTTGAGAAGCAATATCATCTACACCTGCCTCCTCTCCAACCCCCAAAGAAAGGCTTCGGCCTCCAATCTTCTCCAAATTGTTTCTCTCTCCCCCCCCCCGAATAATAGAGGTCTCTTCCCGGGCAGGCATCGCCCTCCCTTCTCTGCGGGGGAGAGGACACCCTAAAGCAGTGGGGGCCGCAGGGACAATGGGGCGAGAGAGGCGCAGCCTAGCTCCTGCCGGCGATGAAACCAGAGTTCAGCAAAGAAAAAACAAAAAACCTTTTTGTGCGGCATTACAACAACCCAACTCAGCACTTTCCACTCCCTAAAGGTGTGGTCCCCCCGAACTCGAGGACAAAAAGAAAACAATCAATATTTACAACCACCATCGCTCCTTTTAGTCAAGAGTTATTAACATCAGCCAATCAACCCTGAAAAGCGCCCGCTGCATACTGACACATTTGCCTAATTAAATTGGGGGGAAATTACCAGTATACGGCTTGATGTATTCAACCCTCCTATAGAAAATGCCAGTCCTTACCCTGTAAATTGCTCAAGGGACATCTACATCTAGATCTAGATATACACCTTGAGAATGTGTGTGTGCGTATACACACACACACACCTTGAGCAATAATAAATCACTAATACATAAAAGTATATATACTTTATACTTGTACTGTTATTTATACTCCTGTATTATTTTATTATTCTAAAGTGAAAATCTACACACACACACACACATTCCCCTATGTGTTTTAGATACAGGTGCACACACCCGTCACTTAGCCCCAGCTTTAAGATGAAACACAGCTATACCCCTATGTTGCCTATCGAAGAAGCAGTTACTTTAGGCTATTCCTGTCTTTTGTTTGTTTGTTTGTTTGTTTGTTTTGCTTGTTTGTTTCAGGACTAGGATGCCTAGTTCTTTCTTAAGCGTGGCATGTAGATTTTACTAAAAACATGATGTGAAGCGTTCCACCTTTCGCAGGCTCTAAGCCAGAGCTATGCAGCTATACAGCCAGAGTCCTTTCAAAACAACGTTCTGTAGACATTCCTTAGCCCGTTGTCTGACATCTTTTGTTATGCATGCTTTTGCAGTTGCCGAAAAGCGTGGAGAAAATGGTAGTATGCGCACCTGCAGAAAAACGCCTTCCTGGTGTTAACAACAAGCTGGAGGGTATAAAGCAATAAAACTGCCAAATGTACCTGTTCCTATTGAGTACATTACCTACACCCTATGAATCAAGAGTCCCAATAGGAACAGGGATGCTGGAGCACGAATGTTATAGTCCGCTCTTTCCCTTGTCTTCCTCCCTCTCTGTATTACTATGAGCATTTTTATTCATTGTAGATTTGTAAACGCGTGGATCGGATTACCCTTTCGCGTGTTAACGCGGAACTCCTGTTAAAAGAGGAGAGCAAAAGCGAGACACTTACAACTGCATTCAGAGTTACTGAACCGACTCCAGAGGCTCAAGAAGTTGAACACCGATGGGGGGAGAAAACATCCCGGCCTCCCTAAAAAAAAAGACACCCCCCAATTCCCCCAAATTATCAAATTGCACTATAAACGCCGAGAGATTAGGGGCTATGCACCGAGAAAAAAATAGCTTAAACCCATCGATTGCATGTACGGTGCAATATGCAAATGATGAGATCACGTTCTACCATTTCCACCCCTTTCCTAGGGCTAATAACCGTTCTGATAAGCAAAGCAACGGTTTGTTTGTTTGTTTTTTAAATCCCTCTTGATGTTTCCAAAAGCGATGCGTTTTTAAATATTCTGCAAAGGTTCGAAACAAATCCCCCGGAAATGTCGCTCTCGGAAATAGTGTCAGGACATGTACTTCGTTTTGGATACATTTCTGGGCTTAGTCCTGAAAGTTGTTTTGCAAATTGCAGCTGCTGGTGGTTTTCAAATCCCGAAGATTGATCCCATTTCCCAATCTACAGAACTTTCAGCTTTCTCTAGGTTTAACCAATTGCACGTCTCCTTTCTTTTTCTACCTGGGTCCTCTTCGGTAGTGTCTGGCTCTGGAGTTCATGCTTTCTCTAGCTGGACGCGAGGAGATTTAAACAGGGGAAGCAAAAAAAGGATAGATCCACAACAGTGCTGGTTCAAACTAAATGTCTTTCCCCAGTCCATCTTTGAAAGAGAAGTGGTAATACCACCTGGATGCTCAGATATAAATCCCCTAGCAAATAATAAATGGATTAATAATAACAAGGTATGAAGTTCTTTTTATAGAAAAAAAGGAGAGAATTGAAACTAAATGCGGCAGTTAGACAACCATTTTGATAAGAGGATAATTGAGGCGACACTGGTGTATAATTAGAGGATAATTTATGCTATATCCACTTTTATTCCACCTCCCAAAATAAACCCAGTCCATAATCATTACAAGCAAATTGTTCTGAATTTTATAGCAGCAATTTGAACAAAGTACTGCAGTTAATCATGGGAGATTTTTGTGTATTCCTGATTAGACGTCTAATTGCCTCCTTCCAGAAAGTAAAAATAACTGTAAAACGACTCTATTTTTATCATTAACAATGTTGACAATAAAATAAAATCAACTGGAATTGTAATCTAAAGACAAATTTAGGAGGAAGGCACTTTTTCTTGGGTAGTTTATATTGTAATCAAGATTTGCCAAACCACTAACCGCATGTATCATTTGCATATATTTGAAAGCATTACAGTAGCTTCTGTTTTCAATAGGAAAAAATGCATTACTGTCAGATCTCCAATGATTCGCTGTTGCAGAGAGCAGGCTGCTCTTCCTAAAATATAGAAAATATTGTCTTGATCAATAAGGAGCCAGTCCCAGGAGGAACGTGGGGCTGGAGCATGCACTTGGGTTCTGTTTTTCCACTTTTAAATTTCCCTTTTCACTTGTGTTTACTGCATGTTTTGAAGTACAGGAAAGGGAAACCTAAGGTGCATTCAAACTCTGGGCAGTATAGATGGACTGAAATACCTTTAGTAGGTTAGTAGCTGTGTTACACTTGGCTGTCTGCTACATTGCCTCGACAATGCACACGACACGAGCAAAAAATGCCCCCCGTGACAGCATGCACTCCTTTTGTCTAATCTGTGGCTCGGAGGAAGCGAGCGGCGAGGAAGCCTGAGTTTGCAGAGCCTGGGGGCTGCTGTCTGGCGGGGAGCAGCAGAGCTCCGCGGCAGGGGAAGGCGCGCGCGCACGCCGCCTCGCCGCGCTCTAGCCGGGATTTGGAGTTGCCGAAGGTGGGCTAAACTCAGGCTCCCACAGACGCCAGTCGCAGCCTCCGGAATGGTGACGTCAGGGGTTGACTGACCAATGGGGAGGCACTGCCCTTTGGAGACAAACCATTCGACTTGTGGCGTCTCTGCCTCAAGTCTAAAAGCAGAAGCTCAACTTTACCAGCATCCACCTTCAAAAATCTCCGCTTTAAACTCCGCCAGCCAAAAAACAAAACAAAAAACAAAAAACAAAAAACCCAACAACCAAGGGGGGGGAATGGAGGGGAAGAGGAGAGAAAAAAAATCACAGGACTAGCCCCCCCCATCCCTCCCCTCACCCCTCCCTCCGCGAACAAGGCCCCTCTCACTACTGCTCTCCCCCCCTCCAAAAAAAAAAGCCACCTCACTAATTCCCAGTGCAGGATAATAGGCTCTAAGGTGGCTGGGGAGAGAGCGAGCGCGCGGGGGGCGAGCCGGAGAGATCCGCTCTCTCACTCCCAAACTTTGATGATGACCATGACTACGATGGCTGACGGGCTGGAAGCGCAGGACTCCTCCAAATCCGCCTTCATGGAGTTCGGGCAGCAGCAGCCGCCGCAGCAGCAGCCGCCGCCGCCGCCGCAGTCCCACTCCCAGCAGAGCTCGCCGGCTATGGCAGGCGCCCACTACCCGCTGCACTGCCTGCACTCGGCGGCCGGCTCGCACCCGCACCACCAGCACCACCACCACAGCTCGCCCTACCCCGCCAGCGGCAACTCCTACAACCACCGCTCGCTGGCCGCCTATCCCTACATGAGCCACTCGCAGCACAGCCCTTACCTCCAGTCCTACCACAACAGCAGCGCGGCCAGCCAGACGCGGGCGGACGATGCAGGTGAGCGAGGCCGCTTTCTTATCGCGTTCGGCTCGGTCCTCCGGCAGCCTGGCCGGGCTCCGCAGCCACCGCCGCCAGCCTGCGGGGATCGGCTCCAGCGCTGGCCCCGGAGCAGCCGGGACTCGCGTATTTGCACAGTTCGGTGCTTTCCCTTCGCTTCGCACTGGGTGTGTGCATGGCATGCAAATGCAGGAGCTGGCTTATGCATGGCATACGGTCCCTTTAGCTATGCTGACATCCAGGTCTGGGTGGCTTTCAGGAGGCACATCTATTTGTGGGGCTATAAAGCCCGGGGCGTCTATTTTCCAGGGCGACACCAACAGCCCTTCCTGGCTTTGCTGAGATCTCTCCATCCCGAGAGCGCTATTTGGCCGTGGGTTTTGGACTGTTTAGGTGTGAATGTGTTTGTTTGTGTGTTTGTGTTGCCCATTAATATACTCGGAGCGCTGGCCTACTGCTCAGCTAAATTTAACGTGAAACTGGCCATTTGCATTTCACCAAGCGCCCGGCTTCTGCAGCCGTCTCTTTATGGCTGGGGAGAAATGCTAGAAGTTGCAGTGATCCCATCCTCAGCTAAGGGATAAGAGACAATATTTGTTGCTCCTTTGTGACACTAGGCAAGGGGATCGGCATTAGGCAAATGTCTGTTAACACCTGATGAGTGAAAGTTTCAAGATGAGTTTGTTGTTTTTTGTTTTTTCCCCTCCCGCAGTTAGCAGATTATTTTTATGTACTGATCTGAGCAAAAAAAGCATTGTTAAAGCTGCGACTGGTGATTCACTGACCACCAAACTGGCGACATGAAGTCAATTAGCCGTGTAAACACCTTGATAGCCAGGCAGCTAGTAATCCATTCATTAAACAAATGCTGTGTTTTTGCAAGTAAAACAAGCCACCCAGTACACAGGCACGGCTTCTTTATGTCCGTTGATTCGCACTATTCTAATAAGAGGTATTCCGGTTTGATGCCTTTAAGCACTCAGACCGTGTGCATACTATGGCAGTGGGACTGACACGGCAATGGGATTGTTGCATACGAGCTGTTCCGGGGGGAAAAGAGCAACAAAATGCCCAAGTTAAACAGTCAAGGAGGGTTCTCTGCAGTGGTGACATTTCAAACGTGTTGCTTGCTTGCAGATCAGCAAAAAACAACAGTGATTGAAAACGGTGAAATCAGATTCAATGGAAAAGGAAAGAAGATACGGAAGCCTCGAACCATTTATTCGAGTTTACAACTTCAGGCTTTAAATCATCGCTTTCAGCAGACTCAGTACCTGGCACTTCCAGAGAGAGCTGAACTGGCAGCTTCCTTAGGACTTACTCAGACACAGGTAAATTATGGGAACCCCAAATCACTGCAATCCTGGTCATACAATACAAGGCCAACCAAAGAGAGATCTTCACTAGAAGTACATGATAGTAGAAAAGGTAACACACATGCTACTACTATGCCAAATGTGATGTGAGTTATCTTATTACACAGTACAGAGTAAATGGCTTACTACTGAAATTACTGACTGAATCTGCATTTTCCCCTGCCGACTAGTTATCAAATTTTACCCTTTGATGGCACAACTAGAAAAAATAAATGGATCCAAATTATTACTGCACCAACATGCAATTGTTCGGTTGTGACAAGAGCACAAAACAAAGGCAAGAAAACCTTAGGCCTGAGGCAGAGGTAAAAATAAAAAGCCAGATCGTGGCAACCTATAGAGACAGAGAAAGCAAGAGCGCATTAGAAAATACCTGTAAAATCAATAGTTAATTCATCCTGGATGACTAACTCAAATGCAGTGGTTACCCTTGGGCAAAATGTACAAAAGGTGATAATAGATCTGAAGATCAAAGACAGCCGTGTACAAAATTATAGCAGGTTAAACCATAGTTAAGTGTGGTTAGTGGAGCTGTCCTATCCTGGCTAATTTAAGCTTGAAAGACACGAGGCATTACAGACTTCACAAGCAGGGTTAGTAACAAATGAATAAATACTATCAATTTATTTAAAACATATTTATGTGCATTTATGACTTTAATAAATAATTTCAATATTTTATAATTGCAATTGGCAACAGTAGCTTACCTGGGCAATTTTTAAATATTGAGCGATATACATTTTGGAAATATGTTTGCTTATTGTACAAATGGCATTTGTTCTGACACACACGAGATGAGGGCCTGATCCTGAAAATCTACAGACAAACGAGTAGTCCCATTGAGATAATATCCTTGCATAAAGACTACCTGCAAGGGTTGCAGGATCAAGAGTTTGAATCTTTAAATTACATCCATATACCGTTTGAACATGGAGGGCCCGATCCTGCAGACCTCATTCAAGGAAAACTCAATTTAGGGGAGTTTTACTTGACTAGAGAGGGTAGGATGCGATCCAAGGTGGTTTATATCAGTTACTCTTTCTGAAAAAGCAATTTCCATCCAAAATTGATTTTAAAATGACGTTAAAGCACTTGTTCTAGTCAGCCCCTTCCCCAGGGATATAAACAAGGACAGCTTAATGGTACAAATTGTCTGATTCAGGTTTTACTTTTAAGATGCCCTTTGACTATTACTGTGTCTCCTAGCACAGGGTGGTATGCTTCTGTCTGTTTGACCACAGTTTCTCCAAATGATCAAACGACCTCCAAAATACTGAATGAGGAATATGACACGTGTGTGTACATGTGTGTACATGTGTATATTTGTGTGTTCATATATATATATATATACATGTCTGTGCGTGTAAGTACTTAAATGTACACACATAGGTAGGTGAGAGAGTGAGAAATTAAAACATAATAAATTCTATTGTGCATTACTGGTGGCCTGGGCAAGAAAATAACACTCAATTTTAAAACCTACATCTCGATTCCCAGCGTCACTATTTCTGTTATTAACAATAGATTAGTTCCAATGCTAGCGTGTTTAACCTCCTAAAAATGCCAACTTGACCCCACATCTCCCTCCCTACCGTTTGGAAACTCAGGACCCTCTATATATCAAAAATAACCCCGGTCGGGTGCTTCCTGCTGTCAGCTCCGTGCTCCTCAGCGGCCTAATCTCTTCCGCCTTTTGATTACAGGTGAAGATCTGGTTTCAGAACAAACGCTCCAAATTTAAGAAGCTGCTAAAGCAGGGCAGCAATCCTCATGAGAGCGACCCTCTGCCAGGTTCCGCTGCCCTGTCCCCGCGGTCTCCAGCTCTCCCTCCAGTCTGGGACGTTTCAGCTTCTGCCAAGGGAGTCAGTATGCCGCCCAACAGCTACATGCCTGGTTATTCTCACTGGTATTCTTCTCCACATCAAGACACAATGCAGAGACCACAGATGATGTGAATAGTCCAAGAGAAATAATCTATCAAGAAGCCCTAGTCTCGACATGGCAAGCAGTCCGCTGTCTTGCCAACGGTGCCAATTTAACAGGCTCTGTGTGAACTTGTATGTGTGGCAAGGAGACAAGGTTGGGGTTTTTTTTGTTTTGTTTTGTTTTGTTTTTTTTCTTTTAGTAACCTCAGTGATTGATCTGGAACAGAAAGAGACTTTTTTTTCCCATGCTGGCGCACATAAGACACTTCTCTTTAGGATATTTTAATTTGGACTCGAAGGAACCAGCCTCGTCGCTTTGGAGTATACTGTCAAAGCAAACTTTTTACAGACTTTTTCCCACGAGAAGAACCTGAGTATATCCGGCAACGTTTTTACTTGTTTAATGAGCTAAAGATATTACTTGATGAAAGGGAGGCTATTCAAGCTCCTGCATTTGTATTCACCAAACCCAGACTGGAGGGGAGGGGGCGCGAAAGTGCTTGAAAAGGAAAATATACTGTACGATTAAAACATTACCACGAAGCAAAAACTGCATGCTTTATCAAAATGGAATGGACAGCAAGCAACCAAGAAGAAACCACTGTCTCTCCCTCAGATCTCTGCCCCCAACTCCCCCCTCCCAAAGTCCCCTGAAAATTAACAGGAAAAGGACAAAGGAGGAACCCACCAAAACAACCATCCTATGGCTTTGAAAGGTTCAGTACTTGATTGGTGGTATTCTCACCAATTCACTAAGCTATAGAGGCGTTTATATTGAGCAACCTTTCTGTATATATTGCTGAATTTTAGTTGTAAATATACTTTGTATGTTTTTGTCTTCTTTCATATATAGAGTAAAAGCCACAAAACGTCCCTGTGTCCTGTATTTCTCTATATATTATAAACCACACCCGCTTTGGATAGCTAGCTAGATATTAACACATTTTGTGACATAGAGAGCAATATATCCAACAACAAACCGTTGAAAAGATTTTTCTTAAAAAGAATAAACCCGAGACAATATATATGTAACTATTGCAAAGAGAATCGTGGATGTTTCTAATCGCCCGGTCATTTCTTAGCCTATGTTACTTCGGTAATTCCAATATTTGAAAAAACATTATGGTGTCATTTAATCTGAGGTTTATCTCAAAGTAAAATTCAGTGCTTTGCATTACTTCCTACACAAGTAGGGCGGAGGGGGAGGGGGAAAGAAAGAGGTGCCCTCCTTTGTTTTTGATTAACAGACAGACAATTAAAGCTGTGCAATATTTTGCAAAGCTTGAAAGGTGCATAGGTATACAATGCACTGACCAGGGCGAATTATATCTTTATTATATTGTATAAAGCACAGAAATAATGAAAATGAAAGTCCTTTCGTCACATAAGCCCCATACTGCGAGAATTAATGGCTAGAGACCTGGGCATCCTTCAAATTAGGAACCTTGAAACCACTGAGCCATTTATCAGAAGTCAATAGAGATACTCAGAGTGCTCCATATAATGACAGCTATATA
Source organism: Trachemys scripta elegans (assembly GCF_013100865.1). NCBI lineage: Eukaryota > Metazoa > Chordata > Testudines > Emydidae > Trachemys > Trachemys scripta. The sequence goes on from NC_048299.1 coordinate 47,291,788, forward strand.
CAGTCGTGCAAAAGGACAGTCACTATAATTAGACACAAAGCAAAGACTACTTACCAATATACCCGTTCCTTTTTTTTGTTGAGCAACTTCCACGCTCAGTCAGTCTTCAGAATGGTTTAGAACCGATCAGTCTTGTCATTTTCTACCATTCGTATTGTTACATTAAGAAAAATGTTTTCTTTTCTTTTTCCCCCCTTCCTACTGTGAAACTTTGGGTTCAGAGCTCCCCAGGATCAATTCTGAACAAAGCCTCCAGCTGCAGTGCCATCCAATTTGAAGCAGACATTGGGGACAATTTAAGGTTTTTATCCACAAGAAGGTTTTTTTTCCATTCTCTTAAATGCAGCCATAATTAGAGTAATTTTTCATGTAGCCCGCTGATTACAGCGTTTTTACCGTCAAAGATAATTACCTGTAATTTTCTTCCACTTTTAATACTAAAAAGCCATCTTTATTTAGATTCAGGAACAGGAAAGGCGAAACAAAAGAGGAAAATTATTCTGTTATTCATACACAAATTGCAGAGACGTAGGACCTAAAATTGAAAATTAACCAAAATTATAATGCTGAAAAGAATGGAAGAGGCTTCAGAAGTACAGCTGGTAGTGGGTCTCACTGAATTATTCAAATTACGTGAGAGAGAAAGCTACCATACATTTAAACTAACAGTATTTTTTCTCTTTTAGAAAACCCAGTGCATATCTACCTAGCCTCTATTCATGCAGGTTAATCCTAAACCAGTTGAAACATTGCAAATGTCTGTTAGTTCTATCTATCTATCTATCTATCTATCTATCTATCTATCTATCTATCTATCTATCTATCTATCTATCTATCTATCTATCTATCTATCTATCTATCTATTCACTCACACATTCTATATCCCCATTTCTATCAGAATCCAAAGATACAGCAGTTGTCCTTTAATCGCGTGAGCTAATACTTAACCCTTTCCTAGCCACTGACTTAATCGGTGTGACTGATCCATAAGTATGATGAATCTGAGGAGCTTTACTCGTGTATTTCGGAGTACACGTTGCTGCTGTACTATAAAATACATGTGCACGCTCTGTCAATAGCCATTGCGTCGTGGAGTACTGCATAGAAAAATGTGATAAATGTTTTCTTGTACTTTATGACTGTTTCAAGGATAGACCTTTTTTTTTAGCAATGAACCCAATACAGACAGGTAAGATGACACAAGCAGGCCTTTCCAATACGGTGAACAAATGATAGCAAAGACAGTGTCATCTAACATTATATAGCTGCCACCAAAAGAGAGTTTCGTGAAACAGCGTCATCTATAGATAGAATTGGAACAAGTCTCTCATTATTCTTTCCTTATGGCTTCCTAAAATTTTGGTTTCACGGAACTGTTGTTCAGCAGCATGTTTGTATAATATTCGGTAAGCAATACATTTTTCTTCTAAAACTTTGGGGTGCATTAAAGTTTGGCCCCTCAAGAAATAAAATGATGGTTCCTTTCAAAGCCCATCCCCTTCTAAGATAAAAGGGAAGAGCTTTGAATCAAGCCTTTGGCAAAGGGTAGTTTACACGGTGCTTGCCTGATCAGAAACTCTATCACCTTTGCAATAACAGTAAGCAAATTTTCTGGGGTAAATTGCAAGGTTAAAACGACAGCCTGCCTCTGAAAATGCACGGTGTATTTATGACAATGAATACGAGGTACACGAGTACAAAATACATGGCAGCAGGAAAAGATCTGAATGAATATATCGTGCGCTCTTTGACTAGCAGTTAAAAAAATGGACTCACGATTTACATTCATAGCTATTGCGGTATAGCGATCAGCCTTCTTCCAACGCATCTAAATAGAAACCAAGTCCACTCTGAACGTCTATCGAGCCGACTAACAAACCTAACTATAGAAAGAGAATTTCCTATAGGTCCCCAGAGTGAAAGCTATTGTTACAGAACGTGAACCAACCCAAATCCTATTGACTATGTAGAAATACTAATAAAAAGGACGGAGTTCTGAATCTATGAAACAGTGGTCTAATAGGATGACAGAAATTACAAAAGCAGCAAAAGTAACCACGAAAGTGTGAAAAGATAAAGATGAGCTGTGCGTTGAAGTATACAAAAAATAAAAACTTACCCCCAGTGAAAATCTGTTAAGCAATGATCAGGGTCTAGAAATCTATACTGAACAGAAGCAGTGTAGAATATTTTTCTGAGTCTCAGGGCAGAAGCTCTTTCTCTATATTCTTGGTTGAGTGAGCACATCCAGGTGTGAAATTGTTTGCACACCCCAGCACCTCTTATATTGCCAGCAAAATTAGCTGTTATTACTGTCACTGTTTAGTGATGGTTAGCTTGATAAAAAAAACTGCTGTAATCAAGACCTGGCGCATCTTTGCAAATTACAGATAATTGTAAACGTCCAGATTATGATAATAGCATCCTAATCCAGCCTGCAATATAATTATTACAGAGTGTTACATCTGAAACTGTCCAGTAGGGCTAATTCAGCCATTATTTAGACCCTATTTTTGCACTGCAAATGGGTTGCTGAGTTGAAAATGTACGATTGTAATTTCACGGGGCACTCAATGAGTAATGGTATAGGAAGAGAAAAATACAAAAGTGAAATGTGAACAGTAGCGATCAAATCAAACTCTGAAGGACAAAAGACTGTTTGATTCATAGGGAATAGGAAGAGCGGGAATTAAGAAAATAGCAAATCAGTGGTCTGCAGTGTTACGTGTCCAAATCTCAAATAGTGTGAGTCTGTTGTGTATTCAGGGGCTGATACTTCTGTGAGCTGCTGTCTGAAATCATTCCTTTTCTCAGCTCATCTCGTCCCAGGCAGTATTTTCCTACCGTAGGTTGTTGGTTTTTTTTTTTAAACACCTCTGTGCTCCCTCCCATACCCAAAAGAAAGCAAATATGTCAGTGGAGTGATTGCTTTCTCTCAGATGATTTAACCATCTGCACGTCACCTTCCTAGGAACAGAAGCATTTTCTTCCTAATAATAATAATAATTAATAATAAAAGATCCAAATTGAATTTGCATCCTATCTGGCCATCGTGGAAAAAGCACACGAGTATGGAGCCCATAGGCCTAATTCCCTTTCGCGTTCACTCAGTGGAGAAGTCATCAGGAGTCCTACAGGAAATTAGCGGAGAATGCCTTAATTGTAATTAATTAAACAAAGGAACCTGACTAACACGGCTGCCTAACAGCTAGTCAGGTTTATTCATTGGACTATTGGCTTTAGTCTCACGATTAGCTTATATTAACCCCGGATGTGAAGCAAACCAACCTGCTTCATTTTTAATGGGCCAAATCATCAAAGTGTTTTTGTTTGTTTGCTTGTTTTTAATAACCACTGTATTAATGTTAAGCCTTTTAAAACAAGTCAGTCCAGGAGATATAAGTTGGGTTAATCACTGTAGGCTTACGGTAGTAAACGGGATATTTTCTTGCCTATAGTGTTGGTCCCACTCTGTAGTAAACCTGGAAAGGAATTCGAACTGTTTATAGATAAATTCCGACAATTCCTACAGAGTCCATTGTCCTGGGCTCCTTATAGGGTGGAATTGATGAAGGCAGTGTGGATTTATGACCTCTAAGGACTAAATTCATTCTTGGGAATGTTAATAATGTTACTGCTAATTAATATTAATAATATGCGAATTGCATGCGCCTGTTCTTCATGGAAATCAATAAGAATAGCGTGAAGAAAGGAAAAGGGAGGATCAAGGGATACCGCAAGTCGAAAGCCTACACAATACATTACATGGTACATGTAAAGGGGACCGTAAGGAGTTCCTGGAATCTGACATTTATGGCCAGATCCTCAGCTGGTGTACAGCAGCCGAGAAGTCAATGACACTACTTCGATTTACACTAGCTGAGGATTTGGCCCTTTAAGTGAATTCTTACTCGAAAGGCTTCCTTATCGCTATTGCAAACGCATCGACTGAAGTCTGATGCACGTAACAGGCTTTTCTGAACGGCAGAAAACAATGAAATCCTATAATGTGCAGCCCATATTTCAGGGTGCAGTTCCCTGTGCTCATAATTGAGTCTGTGGCTGGCAGCTGAACCTAAACTGAGATTCCTCACCCGAATGAAATGAAAACTCTATGGTGTCTTGAAGATATTTTTCTTTGGTTAAAGATAGTAATGTGTGGTATTTTACGGCTTTGTATAAATCTTGCATTAGGATGTGGATCAGGCCCAATACGGTATATAGTTTTGGCAGATAAAATACTGCTTATCCCCATAAATCACATGTAAACAGAGGCACCGCAGAACAAAGAACAGAAATATCTAATTGCTGTAACACAGGATCTCCTTTAAAAAAAAAAAAAGAGGCTTCATGTAAATTACCCAATTTCTATCTCCACGGTTCTTGTCTGACCTATAAAACAGGTTATTACATTACTGCAGGCATCGCTCAAATGACTGAAAGCAAGGAGGTGTGTGTGTGTGTTTAATTTAACTGAAGCAATATATATATGTTCTGTAATCCACAACTGAACACCCTAAAGACTGTCAGTCGCAAAATTGCGTGGTAGAAATATTTAATAAATAACACATGTGCGAAGCACGTTTCTGATATATTCCTACATCGGTGCTGCCAGATCTGAAATGTGTAACGTCTGGAGGCCCGAATGCCTATACAAAGGAATAGTTGCAGCTCGGGATAATTTATTGGGGAGCTCTAGAGAAGTGAAAGCGAGAAAAATGCCTGCCTGAGCTGGCTGGGGTTTATGTGGTGACAGGTTGGCGTGTGTATATGTGCTTGGAAGGAAACTTGGACATTTCTCAGGGGTGAAGCACTCTCCATTCGGAGAAAGTGCCCGGGAGATATTATAGCGAGTGACCAGGAGTCAGGAGTGGACGGTTTTTCTGTAATAAGGCAGCCCAGCAGGGACACGGGATTAGGGGAGCCCAGCAGAGCGGCTCCTGGACGATTTATCTGACATCTGTTACTGTGATATCCGGAGCGATTGGGTGCCAAGGAGGACGCTGCAGGGCAGAGGCGAAGCGGGGACTTTGTGTGTGTCGCTGCGGCAGGGTGTGTGTGCACTTTCTGGGGGAGAGCATGGTGTGTGTGTGTGTGAGAGAGAGAGAGAGAGAGAGAGAGGCCCTGCGGCTCAGCCCTGGAGCCGCTCGGCACCCACAGGAATGCGGCTCCTCTCGGCTCCCCGGGTTGCCCCAACTCCACATGGCCGCCAGGAAAAAAAAAAGGCAGCAACGCGCCCAGTACAAACTGAACGTCAGACAAAGGCTAGTTCATCTGATCTCTTACCAAGACAAGAATGGAATGGCACCAAGGAGCGGGCTGGAGAGAGCCCAGAGCTGGACTGGGACCAGCTGTTCTGATGGAGAGGGGCACACAGGGATGGGGGAGAAGTGTCCTAAAATCTATCCCATCCCATGCAGGTCCAAGCCGCGTTAGCTAGATATACATGTGCGCGCATCTGATCGGATGATGGCTTTCACACAGCAACTCCAGCAATGGTGTGTACATAGCTATCTATTTCAGTGATGGGCATATGCACTAATATACACTGGCCTCTCTCCAAGCCTAGTCGTCTTTACATACCTGGCCTGAGAGCTCCGGGGTATTAAACCATCGCAGATCTGCCCAGCGCCACGGGCAGTGTGTTTGTGGGGGGAGGATATTCGGGGGGGGGGGAGAGGAAAACATCATCAGAAGCAATTAAATCCTGGAGTGGGGTTGACGCTGAATCCAAACATCTAAGCGCAGAGCTGGTTGTTTTTGCTCAGAACCGGGGAGCCGTTGCTTTTAATAACAGGCTAAACAATCCCAGACCCAAAGCTTCAAGGTCAAGGTTGACCCTAAAATGCCCACCTCTTTCTTCCTCTTCCCCGCTCACCGAAGTGGCTGGGATCAAACATCAGAAAGCAAGCAAGCAACCAAGCAAGCAAGCAAGAAAGAAAGAAGAGAACGGGGAAACTGGAAAATATATTTCCACTTTTTATGTCCTAACCTTGAAAACAAAAGGACAGAGAATCACAAAAAGGGGGGACGTCTATAGCAGGTTCAAAAGCTGTTTGGAAAATAACGCTTGCCCAGAGCAGCGCCAGGACAAGCACGGAACAAGAAAGAAAGTACACGCTTGTCTTTTAATGAAGAGGAAGTTAGTAGGAGATAAAAGTTGAGCTTTTTCAGCAGCTTCAGAGTGATGGAAATTACCTAAAAGCTTACAAATACAATCAGCAGGCAATACTCAACAAGCAACCGAGGCGCACCTGAACAATGCGGAAAATGGAGCAGGCTGCCCCGTAAGCAGCGAGTTAAAAAAAATGAATGAAAGAAAGAAAGAAAAAGAGCAAATGTTTACAGATAACCCCTCTCCCTAACTAAGGAACACTTGTGAAGTCATTGTATTCTGCATGTGTCTGTGTGTCCGCGTGTGTCTGCACAACCCTCCCTCCTACACACACACACACACACACACACACACACACACACACACACACACACACACACNACACACACACACACACACACACACACACACACACACACACACACACACACACCCCTTCCCAACATCCAAGAAAAAGTTCTAAAGAACAGACTAATCCATTGTACTAAAAGTCAATTGCTCCCCCCACCGCCCGCCCCTACCTGCTACAAAACAGCGAGGCTTGGCTTCTTTCTTTGGAGGGGGGTGGGGGGGGGAAGACGCGGTCAAGAATTGAGGGAGAAAAGAAGGAGGGGGGCAGGGAAGAAGGGACTAGAGACAGGTAACTGTGCCCGAGGGTACAAAGCGTGTCTTTTCAGGTCCTGTCTCCGAGCTCTGGAACAGCTCTTACTGAACTCCTCTGCTGACAGGATGCCATTTTTTTATGTTCTAATCCAGGAAGAAAAGGGGCGAAAAAGCCTTTGTCACATTGATCTCCGCCGTTTTCCCGCATTGCAATCAATTTCTCATACATTTTCTTATTTCTAGCCCAGGTTTTAATAGCGATCGCTCAGTTCTGCCCTAAAGGCCCATGAGAGGAATGACCCTACAAAGAACACTGGGCAGCCCTGGGAACGCAGCTGTTCTGTGTGCACAGGGGACGCCTGCCTGTCCGGTATTTTATTTTTTTGGGGAGGGGGGAGGATTCTTCCAAGTGAAAATAAGTAGTAATAAAGGGTGTTGAGATAGTTTTATTCTGCATAAGAGGAGGCCGACAGCACAGCACACATTTTGAAGTCACGTCCCGCTAACACAATACAATCACTAATGCCCCCGACTGGAATCAGTCCCGTGTATTGTGGGAAAGCCATTTCTCCTGCTCATTATCAGATCTCCAGCCTCTTATCTGAAAATTGTCCCCGTTAATTGCAGTAAGACTTTAAATATGAAGAAGATAACGATCGCTCGGAGGTCTGGGCTTTTCCATGAACACAGTTAAAAAGGTTCCTCCAATATCCCTTATTCAGAGGGTACTGCTGGCCTTTACCCAACACAAGCTTTTTAACAGGCACAAGGAGAGTTTTGCCCTCATTTTATCTTGTTCTCGTATTTAGAAGCCTCCTTTGAAGGAAATGTAATTTGTATAATGACCCTAGCATACACAGGGACTGATGAGTGCGGAGCTCTCAAGGCTAATTGCTCTCAGCCAAGGATTCAGAGGGGCTTTACTGAGAGATTTCTCTTTCCCAGTGTTAGAATTTGTACGTTTCTTTTAATTGCATATAATGTTGGCTAAAGTGTAAATTGTCTTTGAAAAGCCCATTCTCCAGATGAAAGCTGCCCTAGCGGGCAGCTAGATTTACAAGGGGGACCCTACACGGGCCAGATCGTGTAAACCTTTACAGTCCGTTGTGCTTCCAATGAGATTGCGCCTCTAAGCAAGGAATCTATCTGCACAAGGATCGGGCCCTGACAAATCTATCGCGCCAACAAACAAGAAAAGCAAACGAATCTGTTCTTTTTTCTCTTTGCAATGGAAGAAGGGGTATTTTGGAAACGTCTCTCATGGTCGAAATAATTTTATTTATTCAGAATATACAGTTTAATCCCTCTATCTACACTTATTTACAGGGTTAAAATAACATTGAAAAAAAAAGTCTCTGGAAAAGTTGAGGTCATAGATTTCAAGGCACCACTGATAGTGTCCACAGCTGAGCAAAAATTGTCCGTCTGTAAAAAAGGGTCTCCTTTGAAATGCAATAAGTTACATGCACAAGCGTTACACATTTAATTTTTTTTTGTTTTGTTTTGCTTCCCTTTAAAACTCCCCCACAGGCATTCCTTTCGTTATGATTCCTTAACAGTAAAACACAGGAGTCCAGGGGAAAAAATAGTCTAATAAATTGTCCCAGAGGCCAGCGCTAACGGGTGTTGTAGGGAGCCGTGGGGCTGGAGGTGGGAATTGAGGGAGTTAGCACTGGAATACCAGGAAGTGGAGTTTTCTAAGTAGCTGGATGCAGGGGATGGGTTGGAGTTTGGAGCGTGAGGATGAGGATGATGGCTGAGGGATCTGGAAGAGCCCTGAGGTTCCCAAACCGCAGGTGACTGTGGAGAGTTGCAAGCCATGGGGTCGCTGGAGCTCGGACTGTGCTCCGGAGGCATTTCCCCGTTTTTCATAATCTTCTTGATCTTGGATCTTTTATTCTGAAACCAAATTTTCACCTGAGAGGGGGGGAAATCAAGATGATTAATACCAGCGTAATGTGAAACGATCTGAGGCAACAGGCTAAGGGTCTGACTTCAGTCAGGGAGAGGAGAGAAGCGAGTTAAATCTTTCCGGACACCAGCACGTCAGTTACCCAGCGCAATCTCCTATCCAGTGTGGTATTTACAATGACCATGTTGGGCCCGATCTTGCGGCCCAACTTCAGTCTCTGGGCTGGAGGAATGGAAGATCGGGTCAGGTCGGTAGGTATTCTGCCCCGGCGCTACCCCCTCCCTTGTCTGCGACCGGCAGTGCCTTGCTGCAATTACCTTGCGAAAGCCACCGCCGTCCTTTTCTGAAGTATTTTGTTTATGGGAGGGCAATAGAAGCCCATAAAAAGATTTCAAAGGAAGCCGGGGGGAGGGGGAGTGAAGGCAAGCGAGAGAAACGCGTCTGATTCAGATTCGTCTATTCCAGTCTCTGCGCTCTCTGCAAACTGAGCAAGCTCAGCCCTCTGCACCAGGATTATTTTTGTTCCAGTGCCTTTCCGGCGCTAGAGTGTAAACACAAACAACAACCACGCCAGGCTCGCCCCAGAGAAGCAGGCCGGGTGGGTGGGTGGCCAGCACATCTATCTATCGCTTTCTGTGCCACGAATTCCACCCGGAAGGTAACAGTGACGGGTTATGTTTGTAATAGACAACGTCGGCGTTAGAGATACGTGCCCATGGAGTTGTTCTCTCCATACGGATCTGAAAGCCTTCAAGCAGACTATGAAAGTGCGAGAGACACCATCACATCCCCCCCCGCTCCCCTTTTTACACAAACCCCGGCTTCCAAAGCTCCTGCGTGTGGACGCCAGCGAGCGCCTAAGCCTTTGAATATAGAGCTGTATGTAATACAAAAACCAGGAATCAAACATCACCCAGTACAACAACGAAACAAAACCCACCCCGCCCATTTAAGGAACACCAGGCCTCTCTCGCGTGTCTTAATGAATAGGGTCCAGCTACTATTTATATCCCTCACCAGTGGTATCGGCTCTCCTCTCTGGTGGGCGAGAAAGACCGTATTAATACCGACAAGGAAAATTCAATAGGTCCCAAGGCTGCATTACCTGTGTCTGTGTCAGTCCCAAAGAAGCAGCCAGTTCAGCTCTTTCTGGCAGGGCTAGGTACTGAGTTTTCTGAAACCTCCTCTGTAACGCAGCCAGCTGGAAGCTAGAATAAATAGTCCTGGGTTTGCGAACTTTCTTTGGTTTGCCATTCACCATTCGCACCTCGGGCTCCGCCACCTCTTTCTCTAAACAATCCAAAATAGACCAGGTTAGAGTTTCCCGGAAAAATCAAGTCCCCATTGGAGAAAAAGAGCAGACAAAGATCCAGCCCACTGGCCCAGCCAGGGCAGCCGCCAACTCTACAAACACAACCCGCGCGGGGTAAGGGCTATTTAAAAACACTGGTGGAGTAGAAGTGAAGAAATGAACTGGGGGTGGGCAGGGATAAATGGAGTAATCTCCCACCATCCTGGTGGGGCACCTAACCAGTTTCCGTTCACTCTGTGTGAAATGTATTGGGGTAGAGCTCTCGGGGATTGTAGATCAGTTCCTTCCAGCCTACAAGCCGTTCATGTTTTTTTAAACCTCTGAAGTTCCATTGTGAAGGAGCCCAGTTATGGAGGTGTGCACTGGGCAGTATATTTCATCCCTCCATTCCCCCCTCGGGCGAGTTGCAGCCACTGAATTGCAGGCTGCAATGTCTCGAATTCCAACCCGCAGAGCCCAGACGGCCAGGCTGGGAAGACGCGATACTGAGGTCTACATAGTTCAAAGGCCCACAAGAAAACTGGCCTCCTTCAGCTCAACAGAAAGTGGCCGGCTCCGGCTCAGACAGAGGGCCGATTATAGTTATAATCATCTCGCTGCTGATCTGCAAAGGGCGCGCAGATGCGTCTGGTTTCTTTTACAAATAGCCTTAATACGCCAGCGGCCTATATTTTCCCTTTGATTTGATGAGCAAGAGCAAACGACTGGGGAAAAAAAGTGAAAGCAAATATCTATGTATATAAATGACGTAAGAGGTTGGCGGGAGAGAATTGCAGAGGCTGCAATCCATTGGGACTGCTACTGGAAAAGTCTGGTTTGCGATCCAATCTGTTTCACAAAGGGGTGGGGGCAAGGGAAAGATAAGGTACCCCAGTATATCCGTCTGCTCCCGAGTGTGCATCTTGAACTGTGCAAGAATAGCCCCAGAGAAGCAGATTCGCGCGCGAGCGTGTGGTTTTAATTCCGCACACTGACTGGATGCTAAATACGAGCAGGATTAAACATGCGCTGCTGGAACCAGATCAGATCGGACCAGAAATCTTTCCAAAAGCTAGATCTCTCCCCTACACACCCGAGCCTGCCCTCCCCCAGCCATTGACCAAGCCATGAGCACCACAGTGTCCTCACGACATTCATCTCCAAGCAGGCTCCAATCGGCTAAAGCAAAACATTGCAAACTGCACAAGCAGTCAGACATTTCAATGTTTTGGGGGTAGAATTCCGGCCAGATCCTCACCCTTCCCTCCAGGGATTTCCCCAGCCGCGGGGGCCGGGGGAGGGGTGGGAGAAGCAAACTTCAGAGTTTCGTTTTCCACAGTTCCAATAAGCCGGAGTTTGACATACAAACTCCCGAGATTCTTTCTCTTTCTGTACGTAGATTTCTCTGGAGGCAGCCCCAGAGGCCCTGGGCAATTTACAAGCATTTGCTTTGCTAATGAATGGCTGCTTCTGAGAGGAGTTTTAAGATCATGCAGATTAATTCGGTGGCTTTATTCCCACCCCACTTAAGGATCGCTAGCTGCGCAGGATACATTTTTTAAAACGCCATGAAGCCAGGCACCCAGAACTGTCCGAGGAAGGATCCATCCCAGCAACCCTCTCGGGGAATCATTCTGCTCTGATGTTTGGCTTCCCAGCAGCCACTACTCCCACAAACTGATCCTCATCGCGTCAATTTCCTCCCCCTCCGCACCAGCAAGATGTCCCCCCATTAATCCAGGCCACCCCCAACCCCCGGCTCTCACCTGGCTGGTTTGAAGAGCTCTGTACCCGGTTGTAAGCCCCGCTGTACTGGTGGTAAGGACTCGCGTAGCTGTAGTCTGCATAGGCTTTGGCAGGATAGTTCCCAGCAGGTCCATTCATGCCGTGGTACTGGTACTGGTACGGATTGAGCGCTTTGCCGTAGGAAGCCGAGGTAGGCGAGCAATAGCCATGCGGGGCTCCCGCCGTTGGACTATAATAGTCGGAATCCGTAGCCGAGGACTCGGGTAAAGTTGGAGATTCCTGAGACGGATGGTGCATGGCTGCAGACGTCTGGAAAGGAGCCTGGAAATCGCTGGATCTGATATTGGGGACCCTTCTGTCAAATACTCCTGTCATAGCTTGGAGACGGCTGCTTGCTGGGGCTGGCTGCTGGGGCTGCTCAGGGCTAAGCAGACATGTCTGGGGGAGGAGGCTGGGAGTCTTTGAGTCTCTGTGTCTGTCTCTGTCTCTGGCAGACTGCTGGCTGGGGCGCAGCATAGGCTTGGTTAAATCCTTAATTGCGCTCTTACGCACAGCAGGGTGGATCGGGTTCCATTGGCCAGAGCAATCAGGAGCAGCGACACCCTAACTCGTCCAACTAGTTTTGCACAACAAAGCTTTGCTAAGGGGGAAAAAAAAAGTCCATTTCAAGCTCTTTTAAAGTGAATACCAACAGCAATGCACAAGGCATAACATCGGTATCAGGAGATTCTCTGCTCCCCAGTCAGCTGGAGAGAGATGTGCAAATATTATAGACACCACGCTTGGTGAAAGATCGTCACCATTACTCTCAATACACACCCGGAGCTAAATTCATCCCTGGTGCAAATCCACGCACTGCCGTGGACTCAGACCAGGGATACATTTGGCCCAATATCGCCGTACCGTAGGTTGCTGCGAGATCAATATAACGAAGGGAGGTCCAGAGAGAAGGGGGATTACACTGGAGTTCAATGTGGCGGCCTCTTCAGTATTTGTAACTAACGTAGCGGACATTTCTGATTTAAATTCTGAATTCTGATTTGGTGGGAAACAAATCAGTAACTTTCTCATCGAGGGGACTCTTCCTCCTCTCCTCCCCTTTAGAGGCATGCTGCAGAACCTCTGTTAACCTCTGTTAAATACATATAAAATAGATCTAGTTCAACTACTGCATGCAATAAAGACCTCTTCCCGGGGTATCTGTTTTCCAGCCGAACTCCCCACTGATATCAACAAGGGTTTGCAGGAGAATTGAGCACGGGATAGGGTCTAGTAAGTTTCTCTGTTACATGGTTTTAAAGGTCCCATCGCTGTGGAACGCTCACCATTGTAATAACTGTGCCAGGCGCCTTTCACACTGGACGCCAAAACCGAATCCCAACGGGCCTGATCCTTCTCGCCTTCCTCAAGCCCCTGGCTTGATAATGCTATTGGTCCACACGACAGTGTGTACAAATAGCTCTGGAGGTTTAAAACGGTCTCGTTGCAAATGACTCTACTGTTGCTGTGACCAGAGAGAGAGGCTGGGGAAAATGCTTAGCGACCCACAGCAAATCGATGGCACCTAAAGAAAGGACAGAAATGACACGTAGAAATGGGAGACAGCGTGCTGTGCTTCTTAACGGAGGGTCCGTCCCAAGAGTTATTTCCGGGGCTACTTCCATCATGACATCAAAATAAAAACAAAAAAAAAAAAAGAAGGCTGGTGGGAAGATGTTTTGTAGTTAAATCACTTACGATTCAGGTTTTATGAGATCTCCTCTCCATCCCAGAACTCACTCATCTTTCTAAGTTCTAGGTACTAAGATACATATAAAATGTCCTTTCCAGTCTGCTTGGGCTTTTTACATTCGGTATAAAATATTTCCCCCCTTAGAACATAACAATCCCGCTGCCCCCCAAGGCTGGTTTAATGAGGTCTGCTTTCAAGAGCCATTCTTTTATTTGCAGCAAAACCATATACAACCCCCCTAACACTGGTCTCTCTATGATTATCAAAATATAGTCTTAAGTAAATATAGCACTAGATCCACACCGCAGAGCAGTTAAATAAAAGCACACATACAACAACTCCCCCCCCCAAGCAGCCCCAGGTCCCCTTAAAACAGAAATAGATCTGTGAGCGCCCGTCTCAAGGTATTTTACAATAGCACTGCAAAAATGTCTCAGATTTTACTAGACATTAGGGAAAACAAATAAAAGGCTGTTTTCAGTGACCTGGGGACTTGTAGATTTTTTCTGAAGCTGTTTACTCTCCAGATTTAGACTGTTTGCTCTCTGAAGATCTCCTAGCCAGCTGGGTAACACTTGTAACACAACCATGTATGTTGTAGTTGAACTCATTGTTTGCTTTGGAAATGTCCGCAGCTCATATAAAATCACATTAAACAAATCCCTAACCATTTAATTATATGAATCACTTACTCAAATCAATTGCAAATACTGTTTTTAAAAGAGGGGGAGAGGGCGGGGGATCTGTTTACGACGGAGGGGGGGAAGCAAGTTTATTAAAATGTCCAATTTGCATCCATTTGGTAGGGACGGTTGAGATTTTAAGCAGACGAAGCAGGGAGACAGAGAGACGCATTTATACCATACATTCCTGGGCAATGCACCTCAACACGCTCAACAGGCAAGACAGTAACAGTTGAAAGAAGACAATAAAGCGTAATATAGAGCTGGCATCACGCTAGTCTGAGGTCCGGTCCAGAACCGGAGTTGGATTTACCAGCCAAACCTTAATGACATGATCATCTGCAGCTGCCTTTGTGCATCTTTGGATTACAATCCTCCAGAACAGAAAGCTGGTTCCGTTTTATTATTCATAGGCCCCGGGAGTAACAAGTTTTAATATTAAGATAATAATAGCAACCCCCCCCCCCCAGATAATCACACAACCAAACAGATGGTTTTTTAAAAAGGTAAATCTATTGTCCATTAGTCCACTTGAGGGAGGATTACTGGCCCTCGGGCACATAAACCAGGTTCTCTCTGGCTTTCCTGCCCCCACCTTTACCAGTCTGAACCCGATTTTCTTGACTTTCTTCTGTTTTCCTCAGTGGTTTTTATTTAACACATCCGGTGGGGAGAGAGCATTTTATAAGGAGCGGGAGTCTGTTTTCCATTTCACAATATGGTCATTGTTTATCAGCACGTGGTTGGCTCAGTGGCTGAGGGAGACTCTGCCCAGGGCCCCTGCTTAGACGCCCCAGCGGCAGAAGGCTCAAATCTCTGCATTTTTTATTCCTGCAAGATTAAAAAAACAAACAAACTACTTTTGCGGAGTTTGTGCGACTGACGAGGCGAATAGCATCTCCGCCTGCAAACCGAAGAGGAGGCGCGGGAGCGGGGAGATCATGGGACAGACACTGAACTGCGCTCCCAGCTGTGACACGTAGGAAGAATGTGAGTTATTTCAGCATCCACTGTCCCAGCTCTGGCAGCTGCTCAAGCAGACACTGATGCCTGTGCTAGGAGCGCCACACAGTGGCCTAGAGGCGCACTGCTCCTTGCCCACCAATGCACAGGTACCTGCCTGACTACAGCCAGGCTCTCTTGACCAAGGCAGCCTGCCTCTCCGCGTTTGACGGCTGGGGCTTCTGTCATGCTCAGCGTTTCCTGCACCCCCTGGCGGTGTTGCTCGGCAATGCCGGTCAGGAGTGCTGCATGGGCAGAACAGTCTCTCCGCAAAGGGCAGAGGAGCCTGGGCTGAGAAACTGCTGCTGTTGCTCACCCCTAACACGCTGCTTGGTGTTCAGGCCCCACTGGGCTGTGCAGCTGCAGGTGCCATGAAGCCAGACTCGGCGGGAGGGGGATTGAAGCAGTAGAAACAAGACAGCAGCCGGCCTGCGTTCTGCAATGTCACTGTGTGAAACAGGGAGGCCAAAGGCAAAGGGGCTGAAGAAGGGCTGGCACCCCACAGGTTCTGCTCCCTGCCTGCCTGACCAGCAGGGCACCTTCAGAGTGGAGGCTAGCTAGGGGCCAAGGAATCAGGACTCCTGGGTTCTCTTACCCTGCTCCACCGCTGACATCCTCTGTGATCTTTGCCAAAGTCATTTACCCTGTGTGCACCTGTAACACCAACAGCCCCCAGTCATTGGAAGGTGGGACTGAACCAGGGAGCACTGGAGCTTAGTGCATGAGCTGGTACAGTATGAGCCAAACACCAACTAGCTATTAGCTAAGGCTGTAGAACAGACTCATTTAACTCTCTAAGACTAGGTCTACACTACAGGGGGGGGGAGGGGTCGACCTAAGATACGCAACTTCAGCTATGTGAATAGCGTAGCTGAAGTTGCGTATTTTAGGTCGACTTACCTGGCTGTGAGGACAGCGGTGAGTCGACCACTGCCGCTCTGTCGTCGACTCCGCTTCCGCCTCTTGCTGCGCTGGATTTCCAGAGTCAACTGCAGAGCGATCAGGGATCGATTTTATCACGTCTTTGGGCTGGTCCACACTAACCCCCCAGTTCGAATAATGTATACATGAATAATGTAGCTGAAGTCGAAGTACCTTAGTTCGAACTACAAGGTACTTACCGTGGGTCCACACGCAGCAAGCAGGCTCCCCCGTCAACTCCGCGTACTCCTTCCATGGAGCAGGTGTACCGGCGTTGACGGCGAGCACCTCCGGGATCGATTTATCGCGTCTAGACAAGACGTGATAAATCGATCCCAGAAGATCGATTGCTTACCGCTGAACCTGGAGGTAAGTATAGACGTACTCTTCACTAGACGCCATAAGTCGATCCCCAATAGATCGATTGCTACCCGCCAATCTGGCGGGTAGTGAAGACGTGCCATAAGTGGTCTCGGGGCCACTAGATGGGACACAACACCACACCCAGTAGGTGTGTGGGTTACACACCCAGCCAGACTCGTTGTGCTGGCAGAAATATTAAAGCCAGCTGGTGACAGTCCTGACTCCTCTGGACAGTGTACATAAGGCGGGTTGAAACTTTCTACCCAAACTGTTTTTCAAGAGAAAATTGGGTTTTTGATTAAACTATATAGTGCTTTCCACAGGAAAACAATTGTTTTTTCATCCACATATTTCGGCTGAAGACCAAAAGATTTCAGATGACATCTTTCTATCTTCAAGTTTTCAGGGAATAACAAGTTTTGGCTTTGAGTTATTGGTAAAAACTCAAAAATGTCCATGGAAATTTTCAATTAAAAATAAACAGAAATTGGACTAGCTCTAGTTCTACACCATTGGAGGGCCAGGCTACAAAGGAACATATACTGTATCAAATCTAAAGGCCTTGTCTACCTTGGTGGCAGAGTGTAGGGTAGGTGCAGTTACACATAAGGCTCTGGCAGTGGGGAGGCTGTGGGAAACTACTCTGCTGAAAATAGCAATGCAGACATGGGCAGCACTGCTTGAGCTTGTAGAGAGCAGGTTCAGGCATGTCTTTATTCTCCTAAGCAGTGCCTCACCACGTACACTACTATTTATATCCGTGCTGGGGTGTGTGCAGTGTATATACTCTACACACCGCAGAGACATAGACTTTGGACTTGTCTACACAGGAAAGGGTGGGGTTTTTGGGGGAGGGGATATAATTTTTAGGTTTTTTTACATAAACTGCCTGGCTTCCTCTCGTCCCTCCCCCCAAACAATTTCCGCCCCAGTTTATCTAGTGTCTGATCCCACTTTAATTAACCACTTTGGAAGCAATACATCTCTATTTCGGAATGAGTTCTGGTGCTATAAGCAAGGTCCTACTTGAATCGCGGGACAATTGTCAAATAATTGCACCGAGTTGCGGACAAGACATGGAAAATTGCGGAAACATAATAATAGACTTTTATTAATTGCAGTCATTTGGAAAAGCCAGAGAAGACCTATTTGTTTAAGAAAAATGTGCTGCAACAATATAAACACTCAAGTATTATGTTATGCTTGCTAGATTTTTGATAACTAGACATTTTGCTGCAACTATATTTGAGTCATTAATATGCTGGGCTGACAGCGGGAGCCCCATCATGCGTGGTGCTGACATCCCAAGCCCCAGGTGCTATCAGCTTGGATAAATGGGTTCTACAGTACTAGTAAGGGGAAAAAGTGTGTGTTGTAGATCTCAAAATGTATGCAAAATTATGGACTATGCAAAGTAAGCTCATTAAAATCAAAATTGCGGTGAAAGCCCAATATTGTGGGATCTGCAATATCGCAAATTAAGTAGGGCCTTAGCTCTAAGATTTGTGTGGCTGTATCCCTATTTCAAATTAACTATATCACTTCAGGCAGTCCTCCCATTGCTATCCCATTCTGCATTGCTTCACATCTGGATGAGCCTGTCTGCTTACTTGTGTGCCCTCCACTGCTCCAGGGCAGGGATGCCGGAACCCGGAGGATCAGGCGAGCCATGGCCCCACCACTTTTAAAAGAGGGAGGGCCATGCCTGCCCACTTTTTAACATGGGTGTAGTTTGGGGGGCTGGGAGACACGTTGCCCCCCCCACAAACTGCAAGCCTTGGGCAGGCGCAGAGCGGTGATGGCAGGGCCTGTGCTTCATGGCAGGGGTGATCAGCTGATAAGGTGATCAGCTTCCCTGCCATGAAGTGCAGCCCCTGCCGATGTTGCCAGCCATTTCCAGGTAGGGGGGCTGAGGTGGGCCTGAGCCCCCCCTCGCCACGAGGCTTGGTCCCTCTCAATGGCTCCTCCCCTGCTCCTCCTCTTCCCTCCAAAGCCACGCCCCCTGGCCAGGCTAGAAGCCAGAGCTGGGCTGTGATAAGAGCTGCCCAGGGAGTCTGGGATACTGTGGGCACCCCAGATTCCCCACCTGCCCTGGGCTGTGCACCATGGGGGGAAGGAGCATGCACTAGGGGCTGTTCTTGGACCCCCAGCACCCTGCCGAGGGCAAGTGGAGGGTCTGGGGCTCTCCACAGTGGCCTGGGCTCCCTGGGTGGCTCTTACCACTGTCCAGCTCTGGCTTCCAGCCTGGCTAGGGGAAGGGCCTTAGGGGAGAGAGGAGGAGCTGAGGGTGGGGCCACATAAAGGGGTGGGGCCTCATGCCCGACCCCACTTCTACCGAGGTTCCGGCACTTCTGCTCCATGGTCGTCATCCCAAGACATCACCTCCCTATTTAAATCTGAGTACACACCCAATCATGCCCCTTGGTGATTCCAGCTTTGGGCAAGTTCATTACAGTGGCCATGCCCTCTCAGGGACCCAGCTGAAGCAGGGTCAGCTTCCTAGCAACACAATGGACAGAGCTGATCTTAGCAGGGGCTGCCTGAGCAACTGCACTTCCTGATTGGTGGAGGGGTGGAGCTAGCTACTACTTGATCCAGCAACAGCCAGAGCTCACTGGCTGCTCAACACATTTGCCTGTCCTGCTACCTATGCACCTCCCCTGCTTGCTGTTGTGCATGCTTCAGCCTGTGCCCTTCATCATCTTGGACACCCAGGCTCTGACCAGGGGTGGTGCTATGGGGATCTTGCAGGGGCTTTAGCCACCCCAAAATTTTCCTTAGCCTCCCCATAGCTGCCACTGCTTTCCCTCCACCCAGCTCTGAAGGCAGAGTGGAGAAAGTGGCAGCTGCTGGCCAGGTGCACCACTCTGAAGGCAGTGCCACCGCCAGCAGAAGCGCAGGATTAAGCCTGGGTGGGAGGCTGGGGGCTCTGAGAGAAGACTCTGACCCATGTCCCTGCCCACTGTGGCACACCGCCCAGGACAGGTGGAGGGTTCAGGGCTCCCCAGGGTGGCCTGGACTGACCTGCTCTGCTCTGCTCCTGCCCCTGCCCCTCCCGCTGCTGGGGTGGCTGTTCCTGGCTGCAAACGGTTGCAGGGCAGCAGGGAGCTGAGAAGCAGGCACAGCCCTGGGGCCCCGGGCACCACCAGCAGCAGGAGGAGGAGATGAGGGAGCGTTGTGGCTGCCTGCACCATAGCACTAGCCGATGCAGCAGCCACTCCTCATTGGCTGGCTCCAGCTTCCAGCCTCCGATCTGGCAAGGGGACAGGACCTTGGGTGGGGGGTGGGAGAGGAGGAGGTGGGTCCAGCACTTTCCTGAGGAGGAGCAGGGGGCAGGGCCATTGAGAGGGGGCTGCAGACCCTCCAATTTTCTGTCTAGCCCACCTCAGTCCATCTCCCGCCCACTGGGAAGAGGCTGGAGCTGTCCCTCGCTCTGCCCCGGCTCCACTTCCTGACCATGTTTCTGGCTCACCCATTGGCTTTGGCATTCGGCTTCTGATCCCTGGCTCTGACCCTTGTCTCTGTGTTTGACTGCACCCAGAGGCATGCCATGGTCCTGAACTTTGACTCTGCTCTAACCTCCATGGCTCTGACCATTAAGCTCCACTGCCCATGTCTTGGTCCCAGACATGCCCCATGCTTACATGTGATCCTGTCTGGAGATCCCTCTGAGGAGAGCAGCATGTCCAGTTCCATCTTACTGAGAGCCACCAGAATCTGAAGCCAGCCCTGCTCACTTTGGCCTTGTTGACACTAGAGGAATTTGAGGTGCTAACTACCAGGCTCCATGCCTGTAACACTCCACACACAGAAGTGCTCTCAATGGTACACAGGTGAATCAATCACCATTTGGATTAGACTTGGTTCAGAGCCTGCCCTGTGCTAGTCCCCCACCAGAACAATACCACTGTCATTGAAAACCACAGGCATCAAAGTCCCAGTGATGCACATAGTCTTCACACTGCCATCCCACACTACATTGGTCACTGCTTGGGTGGACTGTCTGGACTACTTTCTGCACTCCGTTGCACAGGGGACATGCTGGACAAAGCCACTTACCTATACAAATAGCTCTGCACACTACACTGCATACTGGAGCAATTGCACACTGTTTTCACAGAGAACATCTTCTTCTATTTCTGTACAGTACTCTGATTCTATCAATATGTCACACAGAAAGCCAGTTTACAAGCACGGTGCCAGCTGGCCTGAGGCTACTGTTCAGACAATGGTATTCACTTAGGGGGAGGAGATCCAGGCCCAGTTGAACTAGGTCATTTTCAATATTTTAGGGTATGACTGGGTGTCTGAGTGACTGGGCATCACTCTGAGCTGCAAGCAATGCCATGAGAAGATAAAGGGATAGAAAGTCGTATATAATAAATCGAGGCAAAAAAGTTGGGTCTGGCTCAGGGTGGAAACTTTACTCCTTTCATGATGAGTTGAATGGAATTCTCTGGTGATTCTGGCAAGTACATCGTGCCATGCATTGATGGGATGAGGAAAATGCAGAGATAAATTTGGAGTTCATGAACTGGGCAGACCAATGGGACAGGGAGCCCAACCAGAAGATCCTGGAAACTTTGCTAGGATCGCAGAATCTTTCTGTGGGCTTTCTGGATCCAGAGATGGCAGCTTAACTGGTTCAGAAATAAAAGGAGGGGCTTTTTTCCACCCATGGATAAAATGTGCTGATGTGGTCTGATTTTGCAGGCCCAGGGGCTGGTGGAACAGAGTCCTGGGTTCTTATGTACGCCACTGTGATGTTGTCTGATTAAAATATGACCGTATAGATAATTGTTGCAACCACTTATATATTTGCAGCAAATCTTGTACAAAGGTGGTCAAATGAGGTGTCTATGAAAAGGTTATGATTTGCTGGTTATGATTATGCTATCTGTATGCATGTATCATTTTTGTATTTGAAGTTATAATTATTGGCTTTATACTTGGTTTCAAATGTTTGCTCCTGGGGTAACGCCCACAAAGTAGCTAGCCAGCACATCTTGAAGGGACTATTGAAATTAAGTGGCCCACCAAAAGGACACTTAACTCACAATGGACCATGCGAGACACCCATCTACACTGAGTGGATTGTCCTGTAAACGTGCTGTCTGGAATATAGGTATGAATTGGGCATGAACATGTGACTTGCCCATGTGACTCCAAATACTGTCTGGTCACCTGTGATTCTCCACTAGCTGGGCTGAGGTTTTTGTTTGAAACAATGGGTTTCCCTCCACATGGCAGAGGATATAAATGGCCCTGGAAGCCCCTCCATTTTGCCTCTATCCTGTTCCAGCCCCTTTCTTGCCCAAGCTTCTGGACTATGGACTTATACTAATGGGAGTATTCTAACCAAGGGACAGGGACTGAAGTCCTTCCAATGATTTGGAAGCAACCAGAGACTTATCAAGCCAGCAGTTTATTCCATCACTGCTACAAGCCTGAATCAAGAACTTTGCAATTACTGTATGTATTTGATTCCTTTAGCCAATTTTAACTCTCACTTTTCTTTCTTTCTTTCTTTCTTTCTTTCTTTCTTTCTTTCTTTCTTTCTATGAATAAACCTTTAGATTTTAGATACTAAAGGATTGGCATCTGCATGATTTTTGGGTAAGATCTGAGTAAAATATTGACCTGGTGTGTGACTGGTCCTTTGGGATCAGGAGAACCTTTTATTTGATGTGACTGGTTGTAAAGAACCACTCACCTTTAAATCCAGTGTTTTTGGTGGTGACATAAGAACTGGAATGCCTAAGGAAACTGCTTTTCTGACTTCTTGTTAGCCAGTGTGGTGAAACAGAAGTTTACTTTTGTTGCTGGTTTGGCATATCCTATAGGGGATTAGCCACCAGCCTTGGGGTGTATCTGCCCTACTTCTCAGCAGTTCATCCTGAATTTTCCATCCTCAGTTGTGATCCACTGCGGCACGGTTGCAGCCACCATTGGTGTTTATAAAAGGGTGCGTACATGCTCTCACTTGAGGGCCAAAGCAGTCATCTTTCAAGTGTTCTGATCATTCCTATTTCTTTCCTGTGCTCCACCCCTGCAGCCTTTGCCATTCTTCTCATGTTCCACCCCTGCAGCATCTGCAACAGCTGCTAAGCTCCTCCCTGCCTGCACTGGGGAGCTTTCAGTCCTCTGGCAAAGAGAAGGTTATAGATGGCTTTCGCTGCTGCACCTCTGCTCCTGATGAACATACCACCAACGTGGTCTGCAGCCTGGGTTCTGACAACGTAAATCTGGCCCAATGTTTGCAAATACCTTGAACTTGAAAACCATGATTCAAAACTAAGTAGTATAATTTACATATTCACAAACATAGGGCAGTTTGTGGATACCAAAGGGTTGAGGGGAGCACAAGGAGCCTTCTCTTGCACCCATGCCCAAGCAGCAGCAACAATATGGCTGAGAAGTGGAGCCAATGCTCTGTGTTAGCACCAGCTAGGAGGCAATGGGAGTGTTTCCAGTGGCTTTAATAGAAACTGGATCAGGTCCATTGTTCTTAGACATGTTTTGGAGTAATAGGTGAAATCCTTGCTCCACTGAAGTTTATGATAAAACTCCCATTGGCTTTGCTGGGGCCAGGATTTTACCCAATGAGTGCAACATTAACTGGTGTTGCTGTTGTTAATAAACCAGAACACTGAATTAATTCCACCTCCATTCAAAACAAAAAAGGGCAAAATTAATAGGGGAAATATTTTCAGGATCCCAGGGGCAGGGTTTGAATTGAGAAAAGATAGGGAAGAACACTGCTTCCTTTGGTAAAACACTTGCTAATATTGAGAGGCTCAGGATAGAGATGAAGGAGAGCCATTCATGTTAAATATTTAACATTTAATCTTTTCACAGTATGATTTCACAAACCAATGGAGTGTTAAAAAAAGAGTGATGGTCACAGATTCCTGCACATCTTGTTTTTACAATTATGATATGATAACAGTGCTTATTTATCCTACCTAAGCATAAGTATCTACGCAAATTTACAGCGTATACTTAAATTCATTGTCTGCAAAACAAACTTTACACACCACAGATGAAAACACTTCAGGCTCATTTGAATAGAAAATAAAAGGGACTGCATTATTCTACTCCTTTGCAAATTGGAAAAAAAGAGGCATATACTCCCTTCAAAGTTCAGATTTCATTTTCTTCAAATGAAGTTTTGGCAGTTATATTTACAAAACCTCTATTCTTTGCACAGATCTATAAATATTCCAGATTTTTTTAAAAACAAAACCCTTGTAGTGAGTTAAAAAGAAAATAATAGGCTGACAAATATTCAAACCAAAAGTCCCAATTTAGCATAAAAATGGCAAGAATGAAATTTGAGCAGTCTCTAATAACACTATAACCCCTAGATCACTTTAAATTGTTAAATTCATCTCCCCAAAGCTATTACATTTTATATATAACAAAACTGAATATGAAGTGGAGAAGAAATGTGTATAAATCACTTGGATTGTTAGAAAAAATACCTGAGTCATATGCCAATATAATAACCTATTTTATAGGCTTGTATACAGATTTATGGTTTGTTTTGCAATTTGGCATTTTTTTCAGACTTCCATGATTTTGTCATTTTAGTATTAAAACAAACAGCACGGAAACACAAAATACTTCTTCTACAGCTGTGTTTACTACTTTTTTTTCCCCCTTCTCAACCAGGCAACCAGTCTGGAGATAAGAGGTTTTCCTGCTGTGCAACACAGTCTAATCAGTTGCAACACAGTACCCACCTGGTGTATTCCAATGTGCAAGAGTAGATGGAAATTAAAGCATTAGAATAGAAAAGTCAATAGCTTTTCCAGCACGGCATGTTTGACACAGCAATAGACTCATTCCCTTTTTAACCATATACATATATAAAGGAACTTCGAGTATTTGCTTACAGTGTAAGTCTGGATTATAAGGGAAATAAACAAAAGGGAACTCAATTTTTTTAATCAAAACTTTATTTTAAAGGCTGTCCAAAATATTTCCGTATTATCTGTTTTTACTGATAAGCATGACCTGACTAGTTATTTTACAGTATTGTTAATACTTTTTGATATAGATTTGGCATTTGTGAATGTGAAAACCTAATGGACAGAGATCCAATGCAAATTACATTATTTTGCCACAATTTTGAAAATGGTCAAAAAAACCCAACCCAACTAAAACACTGCTGAATTCTTTTACAAAATATTTTTGAAAATGTTCATAAACAGTTTTGATCAGCTCTAATATCTATCTTTAAAATGAAATGTACATGTCTATTGCACCCTTTCTACCCCGGGAAAAATAGTAGACCTGGTATAGAGAAAAATACTCTCTCATCTTAAATCAATAATGCTGCTTTCTATTCTTCATCCATTAGTGACAGACGGTAACATTTTCTAAAGCACCTATATGACTTAGGAATTTAAGTGCCATTTTCAAAAGTGTCTTCGGTACTAGGGAGCCTAAGTGACATTTGTGACAGATATGGTGATTTCCTGCAATATCTTGGACATACTTTATTGAATTACATTAAACCTTATTGAATTAAGGGCCAAGGATTGGGTGTAATTCCGTGGGGGAGGGTGACCATAGCTCTCCAGGAAATAAGAACAGTGGCAGGTGGTTAGGCAAATTCACTCAGGTTGTAATACCTCCAGAGAGCTACCTCCACTTAGGGAGAGATTCGCATATACTGGTTCAGACTGGATTTTCCAGGGACCAACAGACAAAGAAAAGATTTTTGGTTAAATAGCTTGAGTTTAAATTGACCCAGGGCCTTCTTCCTGATCCAACAACTGGATAGGACCTTCAATAGGGCCCTCATCCTTCCTGGGAAGGGTTGGAAGGACTTGGCACAGTCTGGGGGCTTGTTCTGAGCTAACAGCTGTTATGAACTGGTGATCAGAGGAAAACCCATGAGTGGGATCTGAAGGTCTGCTCACTGGACAGAGCCCTTGTTGGAATGGGGGTGATCGCTGGTAAGCTTATTAGCATGCATGTAGGTTCCTTTTATTATTTTTACTATGTTTTCTCTGTAATGCTTTTACCTTAAGAATAAATGTGCTTATTTATAAAGAATGGCTGGTAAGTTAACTTGGCAATTACACTGTTAACTTTCTGAGGAGAAAAGTAAAGAAGACCTGCATAGGCAGCTTGATTTGTAGGTTTATTTTTCAGGTTTTTGTTATGTTATGTGAATCCCTATGTTATAACGGGTTAATGTAATGATGTTTGTGTGCTGCTTATGCACATTTATGGTTTTGGACACAATCTTGTTGGTATCACCATATTGAATAGGGCTAAACAATAGCCCTTCTCTACAGAACTTTCACACCATAGAGGTTATATATATATAAGGACACTGTGTCCAGCAATGATGGCTGTCTGCCATAGAGGCAGCCCGTGAACCAATCACTTTGTGTGCACTTTGAGAGTCAACATCGTCGGCATCACTTACCTGCAAACTATCTAGGAGGATCCTGAGTGTGTGCTGAGCCATACCATTTGCTCCATCTCAGCTAGGTTCCATGTTCCTGCTGCGGACTCCATCTTGAGGCAGTGGAAGGTCCGGACCCCAATAGCTGCTGTAGGGACTAGGTTCCCAGTCAACTGTTTGCTGTCCACTTGCCAGTCACCACCATCACCCTGCAAGTATAAAAAGGACTCTAATTAGGGGTACCCATAGTTTGCTAAGGGTTATTTGGGAGCTGGGCTTCAGGCCCAACTGGTTCCAACAACTGTGCTGTTTTGCTCTGTTTATTGTTTCTCCTCAACTGTGTTCACTTTCCCCAAATAAATAACACTTTGTTTGCACCTTATGCTTGCGTTAAATTTTACTTACCTGGAGCATGGGGTGGGGTCTGAGGAATTTTATTTTCCCAGGTGATAGATACTGGATGCTGGGGCCGAATCACAATCTTCTAATTTAGTTTAATTGTTGTCATAAGTTCTTCAGTACAACAGACTTTGCTGGGGAATTCACAGTGTAAGCCGAGAACTGTGCCGCCTGGAAATACCCTGGTCAAGAGGGAGAGAGACGGTATCCGCCCAAGAGAAGTGATGGCTGAGGATTTGGGAGCCTAGAGTGGGTGCCCTTGCTGGACCACAAAAAGGAATACAGGTGCAGTTGCTGTGAGCTGTGACACCATTCCATTGACTTTCACTGAACTATATGCTGCTAAGGGCTGGTCTACACTGGGGGGGGGGGTCGATGTAAGATACGCAACTTCAGCTACGGGAATAGCGTAGCTGAAGTCAACGTATCTTATTTTGACTTACCTCTGGTCCTCATGGCGCAGGATCAACGGCCGCGGCTCCCCTGTTGACTCTGCTACCGCCGCTCGCACTGGTGGAGTTCCGGAGTCGACAGGAGAGTGTTCAGGGATCGATATAGTGCGTCTAGATGAGACGTGGTATATCGATCTCCGATAGATCGATTACTATCTGCCGATTCGGTGGGTAGTCTGGATGTACCCTAAGTGCCTAAGGCCTATATTTTTAAAGGTATTAAGGCATCACTGTGTTCTACATTTCAATACCTAAGTCTTATTTTCAAAAGTGATTTAGGCACCTAGGAACCTAAATCTCATTGATTGTCATTGAAATGAGATGTAGGCTCCTAAATCAATTAGACTTACAACACTGAGTGAAGCAATGCCTAAATACCTTTAAAAATCTGGACCTAAGTTTCTTTTGAAAATGGGACTTAGGTTCCTAAGTCAAATTAGGCACTTCTGAAAAATTGTCTCATAGGCTGGGATTTTAGGCAAATTTGGGTGCTTAACCCCCTTAGTCTCCTTTGAAGATCCCAGCCATAAAATTAAGTTCTGTTTTCCTATAAATTGATCATTTTTGAAAACTGTCACATGATAAAACAGTATTGTTTCCTCTCATGTTCAGAAGATATGGTCATTTTGAAAGGTACACGGTATATCTGCTAGGACCTTGGTGCTTTATAAAAATTTCCAATATTTTTAGCATGCGCATAGAGATATTCGATAAAGGATACAAATTGACATCTTTAGAGGAAGCTTACTAATATATTCCCTTTTCTATCTGCTGTATCCATCTGGTAAATCTCTTAGAGTGTGGAGAGGAAACTCAGTGCAAATCCTGAAAATATAGAAAATACTTGAAAGCAGAACCCAAACAGAAGTTTGACCTCTTTCCAATCCTAGAAAAAGCAAGAGAAAGATATTGATCACTTCTTAGGAAGGAACCAAGGAAGTTGTATAAGTACATACCCAGACTACTACTCATACCAAGGATACAGGCTGAATAAACCAAAACATTTATAGTGGCACTGGCTGCAGTGTAGGATAGCTACCAAACTTGGCTTGTCAAGATGAATGACCCCATTATCTCTCCTGTAACATGGTATTTCTGTTCATAATTATAGCTATACATGATCCACTAGAAGTATAGAGCATCAACATGGCAAGGCAGTTCTGTGCTGTATAAACTTTCAGTTGCATCCAGAAATGAAGAGAGGAGCTTTCTATAACTGTGGGTTATATCTTTTCATTCTTCAAGGGTCATATAAACAAATAAAAAAAAAAACAGGCCATGTCTTTCTCCCAAACCTTTTTGAAAATCCCACTCATAAATGATTTTCACTAGTTCAACTCCCAGTTGTTAAGCTAGATGTAGGAATCTCTGGGCAAAATTCTATGGCCTGTGTTATGCGGGAGGTTAGACTAAATGCTGGCAATAGTTCTAGCCTTAAAAATGCAGAGCACCTGTTACATCTGTTACATGCATTTCCATCTCTGCTACTGCCTGGCCTTAAAATACTTTGCATTTATCTAGCAATTTACAAACATTATTTAGTAGGTTGATATAATAATTGAGCCTCATTCTCCCATACTAATATAGAGGTAATGATGCTGACCTACTTTATAACTAAAAATGCCTGTAAAGTGCTTGTATAAGTGCAGAGTATTAAAACCTGAGAGCTGCATTTTTTCTGAGTTACTAACCATTTTCCTTTCTAGTATCTCCTTTGTAACAGCTTCCTGCAAATGTTTATGCCCAAGGGTGATTTTATGTGTGGGCATGGTTCCCCTGAATTCACTTGGACTACTCATGTGCATATGGGTTTGCAGGAGTGGGGCCTGTACATTTATAAAGCACCTCATCAACATTCTCTTACAAAACTTCAGATAATACATGAATTCCTGCATTGTGGTGTAATCTATAAATGAACACTTGCAATACCAAGATTTTTCCTCAAAGAGTGGCAGCTTTTCTAAGGATTTACCAACACTATTAAGTAGAAAAATAGATGTATGTAGACATAGACTGATCACATCCACAATGCCTATGCATTCCTTTCCTTCAGGATTGTTTACTATTATATCCCTATGAAAGACACTTCCAGTGCTGGTGTCCATAGAGTATAACTGAATGAGGAGTGTTTTCCTTCTCGTAGTTTTGAAAGAAAGGTGATAATCTACTTAAATGAATAATGGGCTTTCAAATTAAAAATTGAAAAAGAAACAAAGACATGATTCTTAAAAATGTGAACAGATTAAAAAGCAAAAACCCACAATCTGTGCCCAAAGATCTCCAGGCAAGGAAATTAATGGACAATCTTGAGAAATCCATTGGATACAAAGCTATTTGACTGCCATCTGCCAGTTTCCTTTTTACATGGTTTGAGCATTTCTGTCATAACAAACATTGCCCAGAACTGTGGCACCCTTTTCTCTTACCATTTTTCGAGTGGTAGCAGAGCACACATTGATCTGATTTCTTTCATTTTTTGACATCATTGTGTCATCTCTATCGATTTACTCTGACAGCATTTCATTTTGACATCGTTATGTCATCTCAACTGACTGCATTGTGAACATCACAAGAGTGTTGTGATGATACTATACTAAGTGCAGTTTGAATAAATAGGGTCTTATCATGACTGCAGAAAAAAAATCATATCAGAAGTAACTGTTGTGCATGCTCAGTAACAGAGTTTCAGACTCAAATATTTCAGCTATTTCAAAGCCTTTTCTTTTAAAAATGATGAAAAGACTTTATACTACATGCTATGGGCAACATTTAGTCCAAGTGTAAGCAGGTGAAACTCCAGTAAAGTTTATATCCCTGTTACATTAAAAAAAGATGTTAAAACAATGTTGTTTATGTTGCAAAATCAAGCACTCGGTAGTTAAGAAATGCCAGAATTTAGGATGCCATGCAACGTTAATTCTTCGTCCTTGTGTATATGCATTATGATACAGTCTTTAATTACATGCTCACATAACATATTGTTTTAGAGGATCCCTGCCTCATTCAGTGCAGAAGATGGAAGGTGCTCAGGGAATTAGATTGTTCAATATTTTTTATCATCATCTTTACATTAGTGGTCCCTAACTTATTTACTGCACACCATGCAGTGAACACTTTAGTCTTTATTTCATAGTCTCTTCTAAGACTCTCATCCCTGCAATATTCGAGTGCTGGGTACACACAAACTTAGGTTAAAATGTTCATGATGTTATTATTTTGGCAGGCTGCCAATATTTTGTTGCTGATCCAAGCGACAGAATGGAAGTGATGATTTTCAGAAATTTGTAGCTCAGTCAAACCTGAACTGAACATGTTAGGAAAAAGAAAAGGCACTTGTCTGGCCCCAAGGCTTTGTCCCAGTTGGCTTGCAAAGGCATGGTCAAAGAATGGAGATGTTAGTACTACTCACTAAAGGTCAAAAGAATCTTTTATAATGAAAAGTAATAGGCATCCTAAATCTAAGGGTTTCTGCCAGCTCCTTCCATAATACTTGCCACACAATAGACCTATTTCTGATCTCACTTTAGATCAAGGCAAATCAGGTATAACTTCAGTTTTTACACCAGGGCAAATCAGGTATAATTCTACTGGAATCAAAGATTTTACAGTTAGTCTGAGATTAAACTCATCCTCTATGAGAGGAAGCATGGCCCAGTGCATAGGGTTAGTGGACTGAGACTTACAAAATGTGGCTTCTATTCATGACCCTTCTACTGATTTTCTGAATGGCCTTAGACAGAGCACTTTACCTCTTTGTGCCTATCTTCCTCCTTCCACCACTTGTATATTTAGACTGTAAGCTCTTCAAGGAAGGGAAACTCTCTTATTAAGTGTTTGTACAAGGTCTCTCTGAAGGGACCCTGATCTCAGTTTAGGCCTCTGTGCACTACTGCAATACAAACAATAATATATGGCTCTCTCAAAAAATTATGTTTTTGCTTCTTCATAACTTAGTGATGATGTAACTAGTTCATACTATTTTGGACATAAAATGTTCATGAATTAATTAAGTTTAGAAAAATTACCTTATAGAATTAAACTTGGTATCAACATTGACAAATGCTACCAGTCATTCTTGGCTTTTTTGTGTGAAGATAACAATACACACTATGCTGTATACATCAACACAGGGGGCTGGATGAGATGCCCTCTTGAGGGCCCTTCCAGCTCTACAGTTCTCCGATTCTATATAGATATGGATTTTTTTCCTTCTCTTTGGGCAAAAATTGCTATCTTTTATTATTTTTTATATACTTCTATAGCTGTGCATGGTGCTTTTCAGTCAAATAGAAACACGGGGAGGGGATTTTGTTCTCTCTTACACAGATGTAAACAGTGTAATATACTGGAGTAGTGTCATTGCAGTTAATATATGATTGAAAGCAAAATAAAAGTTTGTTCCATGAGGAGTTTACAATCAATTAAATCCAGGACAATACAACATGACAATAGGCCATGATGGACAGGGACATGGGACTGAGACAGGGAAGGAAGACAGTAGGATAATTAAGATCTTGGGGAGCATGGTTCTCCAGTGAAAAATATATAATATATGTTGCTTATTTAATATCTATTGATCAGGCACTTTCAACCTGAAAAATGACTTGAGACTGAATCCTGCTTGCCTTATTCATATGAATAGTCCCAGTGAAGTTGGTAGTGCAGGGGGCTGAGACTGTTTTTGTCTAAGTAACACAACAGTGTACTTTATATGTCTAGGATAGCAGATAATGGCAGGTGAGTATTTATGACACAGATATGTCATGGAACGAGGGACTTGGGTCTGATTCCTGTGGTTTGGCTTGGAGATTGGAGTTGGCTTCAGATGCTCTCCTGTTGCTGGTGAGGGGGGGAGGGATATATGTTGAGTTATTATCCACAACATATACTGTACTGCTGATGATTGCTGTGTGAGCTTTCTATTGGCAGGGAAGTGTGGTAATAAAACAGTGGGTGAGATTCTGGGCTGCAACTCTTGCAGGCCCAGGAAAAGGGATGGCTTTAAGCCATCTTTGCACTTTTCTGATCCTAGGCTCTTCCAGGGGGTTAGGACCATCCCCCACCATAATTAAGACAGCCTAAGGGAAGCTATGGCAGACTCTGTGCTGCTGTGTGGGCCACAGATGCCTGGAATAGGGTGACCAGACAGCAAGTGTGAAAAATCGGGACGGGGGTGGGGGGTAATAGGAGCCTATATAAGAACAAGCCCCAAATATCGGGACTGTCCCTATAAAATCAGGACATCTGGTCACCCTAGCCTGGAATATCTCTGCAGTGCTGTGTGCTTTGGCCCCCTCCCCAATAACTCCATCCAACCATAGAATCACCTACACCTTCCTGCCATGTCCCATACACTAGGGTTTTTAAGGGGATCCAGAAAGCAGCCATATAGTGTCTCCAGGGTGCCTGCACACAAGGAATTCTCCACTGGCCAGAAATGGGTATTTTAGAGCCTTTTAATCTGCTTCGGCCCTTTTACCCAGCGCAAAGGGGACACAGAGAGAGAGAGAGGGTGAAGGCCTGACCCAATGTGCCTATCTGTGGTCCTCATGGTGCCCGTACATCTAGGGTAGCCGTTGTGCATCGGTTATCCCACCTAAAGGGTAGAATATTTTTTATACTGGACATGACCTCATTTGAGCCAGATTCGAACTAGTAGGACCTTGAAATAGAATTTGTTGAGATAAAAATGCTCCTTTTAAGTCAAAGCCCACTGCCTTTTTCAGACACTTTGGCCCCAACAGAGGTGTGTGGGGCACATCCAATGGAAAACCTATGTGTGGCCTATTTCAGAGCCAACTGAAGTCAACAGAAAGATTCCCGTACACTTTAGTAGGCTTTGCAGCAGGCCCTTGGAGCATAAATCATCTTGTAAAGGGCTACTTCTACACTGAAACTCAGACAAGGGGCCACATTCTCTACTGGCACAATTAATGCAGCCCAGCTGAAATCAATGGCTTTGCACCAGTTTACATCAGTAAAGCATTTGGGCCAACATGTCATTTCTGACACTCATCACATGAGAAGATTTCACCCTCAATTTGTTTTGCTTTTGTTTTCAAACTCAAGCTCCATTTTCAGAATTTCCATTTCAGAAAATGAACTATAGTTCAGAGTAAAGATTTTTTTTAAAATATCAAACCTTATTAAAATAACTAGTTAAGTTTTTAAAAAGCTGTTTTCCAAAAAAGCTTAAAATGAAGTTTCTTGAGTTTCTGTTGATCAAAAACCTTCAGTTTCTTGCAAAGCTTAAATCTGGGATTACTGCCAAGTGTTTGCTTCTCTATTGCTACCATATTTTGACCTCAAATGGAACTCTCTAACTACATTACAAATATTATTATATCATGTAAATTAGGAAATGTTTAACATAAAGCCTGAGATAAAATAGTTGCTACTGCTACTTCCAGTTATTTTATGAAGTGGGGAAGCTGTAAAGTTTTTTAAGTACTCAATCCTTTCACTTAAAATGTTGAAGACTAAATTACTCTGCAGAGGAGTGTCTCACAGAAGTTTGCTGAGCCATGATAGAGATCTTTGTCTTCTTCCCTTGTCACTTTCAGTAATAGTTCTTTAATAGTGCTTTCTGTCCCACCAAGAGCTATGTTTACTTTATATCATAGGTACCATATTAGATTAATCCAAGGGTATTCTGGCAGTTAGTCACAGCTAACATGTTCCTTAAACTTAATTTTCATCGTTTTTTATGGTAAAGATCTTAATTTTTAACATATACTTTGCTGGAGGGGAAAAAATCGCAGAACAATTAACAGTATTGTTTACAGGACTGGGTTCTTCATTTGCAGCCAGATGAATATGATTAATATGCTGTTGCTGTGGAACAACAATGACACCTAGTGTTCAGTTAGAGTGCTCTTAGGAGTGTTTTCACTACTACTATATGTGACATCTAGTCACCAGATTTTCTGTTCCTGTGCCGGGGCACCGATGGCAGGATAAGCTAAACACAAAGAACATAAAATGTTGTTTTAATAAGACTTGCATTATATGGAGAAATTAGCTGGCAATCTGATAGAAATTATAAAGCAAAACAAGTATTTTACAATTGTACTGTTATTACTATTTGAATATAAAAATAATGGGCTAGCTCCTCAGCAGGTGTAAACTGGTGTATCACCATTGAATTCAATGGCATTTTTAGTTATACTTTGAAACTATAGAGAGAGTGGAGTTATGCTGATTTATAACATCTGTGGATCTGGCCGAAGAAAAACTAAAAGCAGAGGCAGGAAGTGCAAAATAAATGAAACATCTACTCTTCTCTTTAAAAAGAGATACACACAGATAAAGGCTTCCAACATTTAAAATGATATAGTCATCACTTGTGTGCCACATTGCTAATGCTATTTGACAGTTTTCTATTAGAATAATACAAACTCTGTAAACTTCATGCAAAATATTGCACACAATCCCAAAGAGATACATGGTATTCCAACAAACACTTTACAATGTAATTCATATGCCACGGTCTTTACAAATCAATAAAATAGGCAATCAAAACAAGTATTTTTCTGAATATGTGGAAGGTAAGTAAATTTCACACCAGCTAAGTTCAAAATGTATCATTTTGAAGTGCCCTGTCTTCCATCAACTCTACTCCTATAATTTTTAGTTCTGTTGCTTCACCAAGATGATGCAGTGCAGCAGAACCAGCACCATAGAAAATCATCATATTCTCCTTCTAAAAATGCTAGGTTGTACCAATTTACTGGGTGAGTGGCACTGGCTTGGAAATGTAACACAGCTAGTGTCAGCATACCATCCAGAGGAGGAATACTGTGCTTGGAAAGAAGGTTCTGACTCAAGGCCCATGAAAGCAAATCAATCCAGAGTTAAGTGCAACAAAGGCCTTGACTCATCTCACTGGACTAGACCCAGATCAGGATTACCTGGGGTTCCCAGGTTAAAGGTCCCCAGCAGCAGAACGTCTGTTGAGGCAGCAGAAAATAGCCTTCAGGCAGCGAGTACTGCTCAAAGAATGGCCAGTATTGGGCAGGGAGAGCATAGCCTGGGGAATGCATGAATGAGAGTATAGCCTGGGGAATGATTCAAATGCATGGATTAAGAGTTAAGGCCCTGATTCAGCAAACCACTTGAGCATGTACTTAATTTCAAGCAGATGCTAGTCCCATTCACTTCAGTGGGACTTAATAAGGTGCTTAATGTTAAGCATGTGCTTAAGTGTTTTACTAAATTGGGGGCTTACAATGCAACAGAGCAGCTGAAATCCCCAGTACAATTTTGAATGTATTTTTTTTACTTTGCTACAATGATCTGCTTACTGACAGCAGCAGGAGGAGGCTGGAGAACATAATTAAAGGGAACTACCTCTCATGTCACAGCCTTACTACCCAGCAATGAGATTTTCGCAAGGCAGTAGCAAAAAGAAGAGGAGGAAGAGAGAACGGGAGAGAAGGGAGGAGAAAAGGCACAAAGTGGGAAAGGAACAGAAAAATCAAAGAGAGGCAGAGCAGCACCTGTTATGCTAGTAGTGATATTTATTTATAGTAGTAATAAAACAGAAATCTATGATGACAATGGTCAGATGTTTGAAATACCACAGAAAACTCTAGGAAACCTTATGCAGTATATAGGACTTCAGTCTCCTGGTGTGCACTCCAGGCTTAGAATTTGTCTTTAGGTCTTTGCTGCGGTAATCCTAGCAACTGGAGAATTGTGAACTGAATTCCCCCTTCAAATGCCATCAGAATGTAGCATTTGAGTCCTGACTTGCAGCATTCAGAATGCAGGACAAAACAGGCATGTGCGTATGTATTAAGCTGCTTGTTTGAATATGACATCCAGGCTTTCAGTTTTGAATGGGTAGATTGTATATTGAAAAAGATCAAGACCAGGAAAACATGTTTTCAGACACATGTAAGTTCTTTTAAAAGAAATATCATGAGATGTGAACTTTCATCTTAAACACAGTGACCTCTAATAACAAAAAAAGAATACATCAGATGTAGATTTCCAGGCTGCCCTCCCAAGTTACTAAGTCACTCCCAAGTCACTAATAGAGAGCAATCTAGATCAGCTGATAAACTGGGCACAAGCAAAAAATATGTGTTTTATCATAGCTAAATGAAAATGTATAAATCTAGGAACAAAGAATGTAGGCCATACTTACAGGATGGTGGAATCAGTAGGAAGCAGTGACTTTGAAAAAAGATTTGTGAGTGGGGTGGATAATCAGCTGAACATGAGCTCCCAGTGAGACACTGGCCAAAGGGCTAATGCAATCCCTGGATGTCTAAGCAGGAGTATCTCAAATAGGAGTAGAGAGATTACTTCACCTCTGTATTTGGCACTCGTGTGACTGCTGCTGGAATACTGTGTCTAGTCGTTCCGGTGTCCACAATTCCAAATGATATTGAATAACTGGAGAGGATTCTGAGAAGAGCGACAATACTGATGATAAGATTAGAAACTCTTCCTTATAGTGAAAAGCAACAGAGGGTCCTGTGGCACCTTTGAGACTAACAGAAGTATTGGGAGCATAAGCTTTCGTGGGTAAGAACCTCACTTCTTCAGATGCAAGTCTTGAAAGTGCTGCTTGACCCAGTCCATGGAGCCCAGGGGCATATAAGGGGGGGCAGCTTGAA